>NW_027308107.1:0-194472 GCF_047496885.1 Scyliorhinus torazame
CTGCACTGTCAGAGGGTCAATACTGAGGGAGCGCTGCACTGTCAGAGGGTCAGTACTGAGGGAGTGCCGCACTGTCAGAGGGTCAGTGCTGAGGGAGCGCCGCACTGTCAGAGGGTCAGTACTGAGGGAGCGACTCACTGTCAGAGGGTCAGTACTGAGGGAGCGCTGCACAGTCAGAGGGTCAATACTGAGGGAGTGCTGCACTGTCAGAGGGTCAGTACTGAGGGAGCGACTCACTGTCAGAGGGTCAGTACTGAGGGAGCGCTGCACTGTCAGAGGGTCAATACTGAGGGAGTGCTGCACTGTCAGAGGGTCAGTACTGAGGGAGTGCTGCACTGTCAGAGGGTCAGGACTGAGAGAGTGCTGCACTGTCAGAGGGTCAGTACTGAGGGAGTGCTGCACTGTCAGAGGGTCAATACTGAGGGAGTGCTGCACTGTCAGAGGGTCAGTACTGAGGGAGCGCTGCACTGTCAGAGGGTCAGTACTGAGGGAGCGACTCACTGTCAGAGGGTCAGTACAGAGGGAGTGCTGCACTGTCAGAGGGTCAGTACTGAGGGAGTGCTGCACTGTCAGAGGGTCAGTACTGAGGGAGCGCTGCACTGTCAGAGGGTCAGTACTGAGGGAGCGCTGCACTGTCAGATGGTCAGTGCTGAGGGAGTGCCGCACTGTCAGAGAGTCAGTACTGAGGGAGTGCTGCATTGTCAGAGGGTCAGTACTGAGGGAGAGCTGGACTGTCAGAGGGTCAGTACTGAGGGAGTGCTGCACTGTCAGAGGCTCAGTACTGAGGGAGTGCTGCACTGTCAGAGGGTCAGTACTGAGGCAGTGCCGCCCTGTCAGAGGGTCAGTACTGAGGGAGTGCTGCACTGTCAGAGGGTCAGTACTGAGGGAGTGCTGCACTGTCAGAGGGTCAGTACTGAGGGAGTGCTGCACTGTCAGAGTGTCAGTACTGAGGCAGTGCCGCACTGTCAGAGGGTCAGTACTGAGGGAGTGCTGCACTGTCAGAGGGTCAGTACTGAGGGAGTGCCGCACTGTCAGAGGGTCAGTACTGAGGGAGTGCTGCACTGTCAGAGGGTCAGTACTGAGGGAGTGCTGCACTGTCAGAGGGTCAGTACTGAGGGAGTGCTGCACTGTCAGAGGGTCAGTACTGAGGGTGTGCTGCACTGTCAGAGGGTCAGTACTGAGGGAGTGCCGCACTGTCAGAGGGTCAGTACTGAGGGAGTGCTGCACTGTCAGAGGGTCAGTACTGAGGGAGTGCCGCACTGTCAGAGGGTCAGTACTGAGGGAGTGCCGCACTGTCAGAGGGTCTGTACTGAGGGAGTGCTGCACTGTCAGAGGGTCAGTGCTGAGGGTGTGCCGCACTGTCAGAGGGTCAGTACTGAGGGAGTGCCGCACTGTCAGAGGGTCAGTACTGAGGGAGTGACGCACTGTCAGAGGGTCAGTACTGAGGGAGTGCCGCACTGTCAGAGGGTCAGTACAGAGGCAGTGCTGCACTGTCAGAGGGTCAGTACTGAGGGAGAGCTGCACGGTCAGAGGGTCAGTACTGAGGGAGTGCTGCCCTGTCAGAGGGTCAGTACTGAGGGAGTGCTGCACTGTCAGAGGGTCAGTACAGAGGGAGCGCTGCACTGTCAGAGAGTCAGTGCTGAGGGAGTGCCGCACTGCCAGAGGGTCAGTACTGAGGGACTGCCACACTGTCAGAGAGTCAGTACTGAGGGAGTGCTGCACTGTCAGAGGGTCAGTACTGAGGGAGTGCCGCACTGTCAGAGCGTCAGTACTGAGGGAGTGCTGCACTGTCAGAGGGTCAGTACTGAGGGAGTGCCGCACTGTCAGAGGGTCAGTACTGAGGGAGTGCCGCACTGTCAGAGGGTCTGTACTGAGGGAGTGCTGCACTGTCAGAGGGTCAGTGCTGAGGGAGTGCCGCACTGTCAGAGGGTCAGTACTGAGGGAGTGCCGCACTGTCAGAGGGTCAGTACTGAGGGAGTGCCGCACTGTCAGAGGGTCAGTACTGAGGGAGTGCCGCACTGTCAGAGGGTCAGTACTGAGGGAGTGCTGCACTGTCAGAGGGTCAGTACTGAGGGAGTGCCGCACTGTCAGAGGGTCAGTACTGAGGGAGTGCCGCACTGTCAGAGGGTCAGGACTGAGGGAGTGCCGCACTGTCAGAGGGTCTGTACTGAGGGAGTGCTGCACTGTCAGAGGGTCAGTACTGAGGGAGTGCCGCACTGTCAGAGGGTCAGTACTGAGGGAGTGACGCACTGTCAGAGGGTCAGTACTGAGGGAATGCCGCACTGTCAGAGGGTCAGTACAGAGGGAGTGCTGCACTGTCAGAGGGTCACTACTGAGGGAGAGCTGCACGGTCAGAGGGTCAGTACTGAGGGAGTGCTGCACTGCCAGAGGGTCAGTACTGAGGGAGCGCCGCACTGTCAGAGGGTCAGTACTGAGGGAGTGCTGCACTGTCAGAAGGTCAGTACTGAGGGAGTGCCGCACTGTCAGAGGGTCAGGAATGAGGGAGCGCCGCTCTGTCAGAGGGTCAGTACTGAGGGAGTGCTGCACTGTCAGAGGGTCAGTACTGAGGGAGTGCCGCGCTGTCAGAGGGTCAGGACTGAGGGAGCGCCGCACTGTCAGAGGGTCAGTACTGAGGGAGTGCTGCACTGTCAGAGGGTCAGTACTGAGGGAGTGCTGCACGGTCAGAGGGTCAGTACTGAGGGAGTGCTGCACTGTCAGAGGGTCACTACTGAGGGAGTGCTGCACTGTTAGAGGGTCAGCACTGAGGGTGTGCTGCACTGTCAGAGGGTCAGTACTGAGGTAGCGCCGCACTGTCAGAGGGTCAGTACTGAGGGAGTTTTGCACTGTCAGAGGGTCAGTACTGAGGGAGTGCCGCACTGTCAGAGGGTCAGTGCTGAGGGAGTGCTGCACTGTCAGAGGGTCAGTACTGAGCGAGCACCGCACTGTCAGAGGGTCAGTACTGAGGGAGTGCTGCAATGTCAGATGGTCAGTACTGAGGGAGTGCTGCACTGTTGGAGGGTCAGTTCTGAGGGAGTGCTGCACTGTAAGAGGGTCAGTACTGAGGGAGTGCTGCACTGTCAGAGGGTCAGTACTGAGGGAGCGCTGCACTGTCAGAGGGTCAGTACTGAGGGAGTGCTGCACTGTTGGAGGGTCAGTTCTGAGGGAGTGCTGCACTGTCAGAGGGTCAGTACTGAGGGAGTGCTGCACTGTCAGAGGGTCAGTTCTGAGGGAGTGCCGCACTGTCAAAGGGTAAGTACTGAGGGAATGCTGCACTGTCAGAGGGTCAGTACTGAGGGATTGCTGCACTGTCAGAGGGTAAGTACTGAGGGAGCGCTGCACTGTCAGAGGGTCAGTACTGAGGCAGTACCGCACTGTCAGAGGGTCAGGACTGATGGAGTGTTGCACTATCAGAGGGTCAGTCCTGAGGGAGCGCTGCACAGTCAGAGGGTCAGTACTGAGGGAGTGCAGCACTGTCAGAGGGTCAGAACTGAGGGAGTGCCGCACTGTCAGAGGGTCAGTAGTGAGGGAGTGCTGCACTGTCAGAGGGTCAGTACTGAGGGAGCGCTGCACTGTCAGAAGGTCAGTACTGAGGGAGCGCTGCACTGTCAGAGGGTCAGTACTGAGGCAGTACCGCACTGTCAGAGGGTCAGTACTGAGGGAGTGCTGCGCTGTCAGAGGGTCAGTACTGAGGGAGTGCTGCACTGTCAGAGGGTCAGTACTGAGGGAGTGCCGCATTGTCAGAGGGTCAGTACTGAGGCAGTGCCGCACTGTCAGAGGGTCAGTACTGAGGGAGCGCCGCACTGTCAGAGGGTCAGTACTGAGGGAGTGCTGCACTGTCAGAGGGTCAGTACTGAGGGAGCGCTGCACTGTCCGAGGGTGAGTACTGAGGGAGTGCTGCACTGTCAGAGGGTCAATACTGAGGGAGCGCCGCACTGTCAGAGGGTCAGTACTGAGGGAGTGCCGCACTGTCAGAGGGTCAGTGCTGAGGGAGCGCCGCACTGTCAGAGGGTCAGTACTGAGGGATCGCCGCACTGTCAGAGGGTCAGTACTGAGGGAGCGCTGCACTGTCAGAGAGTCAGTACTGAGGGAGTGCTTCACTGTCAGAGGGTCAGTACTGAGGGAGCGCTGCACTGTCAGAGGGTCAATACTGAGGGAGTGCTGCACTGTCAGAGGGTCAGTACTGAGGGAGCGCTGCACTGTCAGAGGGTCAATACTGAGGGAGTGCTGCACTGTCAGAGGGTCAGTACTGAGGGAGCGACTCACTGTCAGAGGGTCAGTACAGAGGGAGTGCTGCACTGTCAGAGGGTCAGTACTGAGGGAGTGCTGCACTGTCAGAGGGTCAGTACTGAGGGAGCGCTGCACTGTCAGAGGGTCAGTACTGAGGGAGCGCTGCACTGTCAGATGGTCAGTGCTGAGGGAGTGCCGCACTGTCAGAGAGTCAGTACTGAGGGAGTGCTGCATTGTCAGAGGGTCAGTACTGAGGGAGAGCTGGACTGTCAGAGGCTCAGTACTGAGGGAGTGCTGCACTGTCAGAGGGTCAGTACTGAGGCAGTGCCGCCCTGTCAGAGGGTCAGTACTGAGGGAGTGCTGCACTGTCAGAGGGTCAGTACTGAGGGAGTGCTGCACTGTCAGAGGGTCAGTACTGAGGGAGTGCTGCACTGTCAGAGTGTCAGTACTGAGGCAGTGCCGCACTGTCAGAGGGTCAGTACTGAGGGAGTGCTGCACTGTCAGAGGGTCAGTACTGAGGGAGTGCCGCACTGTCAGAGGGTCAGTACTGAGGGAGTGCTGCACTGTCAGAGGGTCAGTACTGAGGGAGTGCTGCACTGTCAGAGGGTCAGTACTGAGGGAGTGCTGCACTGTCAGAGGGTCAGTACTGAGGGTGTGCTGCACTGTCAGAGGGTCAGTACTGAGGGAGTGCCGCACTGTCAGAGGGTCAGTACTGAGGGAGTGCTGCACTGTCAGAGGGTCAGTACTGAGGGAGTGCCGCACTGTCAGAGGGTCAGTACTGAGGGAGTGCCGCACTGTCAGAGGGTCTGTACTGAGGGAGTGCTGCACTGTCAGAGGGTCAGTGCTGAGGGTGTGCCGCACTGTCAGAGGGTCAGTACTGAGGGAGTGCCGCACTGTCAGAGGGTCAGTACTGAGGGAGTGACGCACTGTCAGAGGGTCAGTACTGAGGGAGTGCCGCACTGTCAGAGGGTCAGTACAGAGGGAGTGCTGCACTGTCAGAGGGTCAGTACTGAGGGAGAGCTGCACGGTCAGAGGGTCAGTACTGAGGGAGTGCTGCCCTGTCAGAGGGTCAGTACTGAGGGAGTGCTGCACTGTCAGAGGGTCAGTACTGAGGCAGTGCCGCCCTGTCAGAGTGTCAGTACTGAGGGAGCGCTGCACTGTCAGAGAGTCAGTGCTGAGGTAGTGCCGCACTGCCAGAGGGTCAGTACTGAGGGACTGCCACACTGTCAGAGAGTCAGTACTGAGGGAGTGCTGCACTGTCAGAGGGTCAGTACTGAGGGAGTGCCGCAGTGTCAGAGGGTCAGTACTGAGGGAGTGCTGCACTGTCAGAGGGTCAGTACTGAGGGAGTGCCGCACTGTCAGAGGGTCAGTACTGAGGGAGTGCCGCACTGTCAGAGGGTCTGTACTGAGGGAGTGCTGCACTGTCAGAGGGTCAGTGCTGAGGGAGTGCCGCACTGTCAGAGGGTCAGTACTGAGGGAGTGCCGCACTGTCAGAGGGTCAGTACTGAGGGAGTGACGCACTGTCAGAGGGTCAGTACTGAGGGAGTGCCGCACTGTCAGAGGGTCAGTACAGAGGGAGTGCTGCACTCTCAGAGGGTCAGTACTGAGGGAGAGCTGAACGGTCAGAGGGTCAGTACTGAGGGAGTACTGCACTGTCAGAGGGTCAGTACTGAGGGAGTGCTGCACTGTCAGAGGGTCAGTACTGAGGGAGTGCTGCACTGTCAGAGGGTCAGTACTGAGGGAGCGCTGCACTGTCAGAGGGTCAGTGCTGAGGGAGTGCCGCACTGTCAGAGGGTCAGTACTGAGGGACTGCCACACTGTCAGAGGGTCAGTACTGAGGGAGTGCTGCACTGTCAGAGGGTCAGTACTGAGGGAGCGCCGCACTGTCAGAGGGTCAGTACTGAGGGAGTGCTGCACTGCCAGAGGGTCAGTACTGAGGGAGTGCCGCACTGTCAGAGGGTCAGTACTGAGGGAGTGCCGCACTGTCAGAGGGTCAGTACTGAGGGAGTGCCGCACTGTCAGAGGGTCAGTACTGAGGGAGTGCTGCACTGTCAGAGGGTCAGTACTGAGGGAGTGCCGCACTGTCAGAGGGTCAGTACTGAGGGAGTGCCGCACTGTCAGAGGGTCAATACTGAGGGAGTGCCGCACTGTCAGAGGATCAGTACAGAGGGAGTGCTGCACTGTCAGAGGGTCAGTACTGAGGGAGAGCTGCACGGTCAGAGGGTCAGTACTGAGGGAGTGCTGCACTGTCAGAGGGTCAGTACTGAGCGAGCGCCGCACTGTCAGAGGGTCAGTACTGAGGGAGCGCCGCACTGGCAGAGGGTCAGTACTGAGCGAGCGCCGCACTGGCAGAGGGTCAGTACTGAGGGACTGCTGCACTGTCAGAAGGTCAGTGCTGAGGGAGTGCCGCACTGTCAGAGGGTCAGGACAGAGGGAGTGTCGCACTGTCAGAGGGTCAGTACTGAGGGAGTGCTGCACTGTCGTAGGGTCAGTACTGAGGGAGTGACGCACTGTCAGCGGGTCAGTACTGAGGGAGTGCTGCACTGTCAGAGGGTCAGTACTGAGCGAGCGCCGCACTGTCAGAGGGTCAGTACTGAGGGAGTGCTGCACTGTCAGAGGGTCAGTACTGAGGGAGCGCAGCACTGTCAGAGGGTCAGTAATGAGGGAGTGTTGCACTGTCAGAGGGTCAGTACTGAGGGAGTGCCGCACTGTCAGAGGGTCAGTACTGAGGGAGTGCCGCACTGTCAGAGGGTCAGTACTGAGGGAGTGCCGCACTGTCAGAGGGTCAGTACTGAGGGAGTGCAGCACTGTCAGAGGGTCAGTACTGAGGGAGCGCCGCACCGTCAGAGGGTCAGTACTGAGGGAGCGCCGCACTGTCAGAGGGTCAGTACTGAGGGAGTGCCGCACTGTCAGAGGGTCAGTACTGAGGGAGTGCCGCACTGTCAGAGGGTCAGTACTGAGGGAGTGCCGCACTGTCAGAGGGTCAGTACTGAGGGAGTGCCGTACTGTCAGAGGGTCAGTACTGAGGGAGTGCTGCACTGTCAGAGGGTCAGTACTGAGGGAGTGCCGCACTGTCAGAGGGTCACTACTGAGGGAGTGCCGCACTGTCAGAGGGTCTGTACTGAGGGAGTGCTGCACTGTCAGAGGGTCAGTACTGAGGGAGTGCCGCACTGTCAGAGGGTCAGTACTGAGGGAGTGCCGCACTGTCAGAGGGTCAGTACTGAGGGAGTGACGCACTGTCAGAGGGTCAGTACTGAGGGAGTGCCGCACTGTCAGAGGGTCAGTACAAAGGGAGTGCTGCACTGTCAGAGGGTCAGTACTGAGGGAGAGCTGCACGGTCAGAGGGTCAGTACTGAGGGAGTGCTGCACTGTCAGAGGGTCAGTACTGAGCGAGAGCCGCACTGTCAGAGGGCCAGTACTGAGGGAGCGCCGCACTGGCAGAGGGTCAGTACTGAGGGAGTGCCGCACGGTCAGAGGGTCAGTACAGAAGGAGTGCTGCACTGCCAGAGGGTCAGTACTGAGGGAGCGCCGCACTGTCAGAGGGTCAGTACTGAGGGAGTGCTGCACTGTCAGAAGGTCAGTACTGAGGGAGTGCCGCACTGTCAGAGGGTCAGGAATGAGGGAGCGCCGCTCTGTCAGAGGGTCAGTACTGAGCGAGTGCTGCACTTTCAGAGGGTCAGTACTGAGGGAGTGCCGCGCTGTCAGAGGGTCAGGACTGGGGGAGCGCCGCACTGTCAGAGGGTCAGTACTGAGGGAGTGCTGCACTGTCAGAGGGTCAGTACAGAGGGAGTGCTGCACTGTCAGAGGGTCAGTACTGAGGGAGAGCTGCACGGTCAGAGGGTCAGTACTGAGGGAGTGCTGCACTGTCAGAGGGTCAGTACTGAGCGAGAGCCGCACTGTCAGAGGGCCAGTACTGAGGGAGCGCCGCACTGGCAGAGGGTCAGTACTGAGGGAGTGCCGCACGGTCAGAGGGTCAGTACAGAAGGAGTGCTGCACTGCCAGAGGGTCAGTACTGAGGGAGCGCCGCACTGTCAGAGGGTCAGTACTGAGGGAGTGCTGCACTGTCAGAAGGTCAGTACTGAGGGAGTGCCGCACTGTCAGAGGGTCAGGAATGAGGGAGCGCCGCTCTGTCAGAGGGTCAGTACTGAGCGAGTGCTGCACTTTCAGAGGGTCAGTACTGAGGGAGTGCCGCGCTGTCAGAGGGTCAGGACTGAGGGAGCGCCGCACTGTCAGAGGGTCAGTACTGAGGGAGTGCTGCACTGTCAGAGGGTCAGTACTGAGAGAGTGCTGCACGGTCAGAGGGTCAGTACTGAGGGAGTGCTGCACTGTCAGAGGGTCACTACTGAGGGAGTGCTGCACTGTTAGAGCGTCAGCACTGAGGGAGTGCAGCACTGTCAGAGCGTCAGCACTGAGGGAGTGCCGCACTGTCAGAGGGTCAGTACTGAGGGAGCGCTGCACTGTCAGAGGGTCAGTACTGAGGTAGCGCCGCACTATCAGAGGGTCAGTACTGAGGGAGTGCTGCACTGTCAGAGGGTCAGTACTGAGGGAGTGCCGCACTGTCAGAGGGTCAGTGCTGAGGGAGTGCTGCACTGTCAGAGGGTCAGTACTGAGCGAGCGCCGCACTGTCAGAGGGTCAGTACTGAGGGAGTGCTGCAATGTCAGAGGGTCAGTACTGAGGGAGTGCTGCACTGTTGGAGGGTCAGTTCTGAGGGAGTGCTGCACTGTCAGAGGGTCAGTACTGAGGGAGTGCTGCACTGTCAGAGGGTCAGTTCTGAGGGAGTGCCGCACTGTCAAAGGGTAAGTACTGAGGGAATGCTGCACTGTCAGAGGGTCAGTACTGAGAGAGTGCCGCACTGTCAGAGGGTCAGAACTGAGGGAGGGCTGCGTTGTCAGAGGGTCAGTACGGAGGGAGTGCCGCACTGTCAGAGGGTCAGTACTGAGGGAGTGCCGCACTGTCAGAGGGTCAGTACTGAGGGAGTGCCGCACTGTCAGAGGGTCAGTACTGAGGGAGTGCAGCACTGTCAGAGGGTCAGTACTGAGGGAGTGCCGCACTGTCAGAGGGTCAGTACTGAGGGAGTGCCGCACTGTCAGAGGGTCAGTACTGAGGGAGTGCCGCACTGTCAGAGGGTCAGTACTGAGGGAGTGCTGCACTGTCAGAGGGTCAGTACTGAGGGAGTGCCGCACTGTCAGAGGGTCAGTACTGAGGGAGTGCCGCACTGTCAGAGGGTCTGTACTGAGGGAGTGCTGCACTGTCAGAGGGTCAGTACTGAGGGAGTGCCGCACTGTCAGAGGGTCAGTACTGAGGGAGTGACGCACTGTCAGAGGGTCAGTACTGAGGGAGTGCCGCACTCTCAGAGGGTCAGTACAGAGGGAGTGCTGCACTGTCAGAGGGTCACTACTGAGGGAGAGCTGCACGGTCAGAGGGTCAGTACTGAGGGAGTGCTGCACAGCCAGAGGGTCAGTACTGAGGGAGCGCCGCACTGTCAGAGGGTCAGTACTGAGGGAGTGCTGCACTGTCAGAAGGTCAGTACTGAGGGAGTGCAGCACTGTCAGAGGGTCAGTACTGAGGGAGCGCCGCACCGTCAGAGGGTCAGTACTGAGGGAGCGCCGCACTGTCAGAGGGTCAGTACTGAGGGAGTGCCGCACTGTCAGAGGGTCAGTACTGAGGGAGTGCCGCACTGTCAGAGGGTCAGTACTGAGGGAGTGCCGCACTGTCAGAGGGTCAGTACTGAGGGAGTGCCGCACTGTCAGAGGGTCAGTACTGAGGGAGTGCTGCACTGTCAGAGGGTCAGTACGGAGGGAGTGCCGCACTGTCAGAGGGTCAGTACTGAGGGAGTGCCGCACTGTCAGAGGGTCAGTACTGAGGGAGTGCCGCACTGTCAGAGGGTCAGTACTGAGGGAGTGCAGCACTGTCAGAGGGTCAGTACTGAGGGAGTGCCGCACTGTCAGAGGGTCAGTACTGAGGGAGTGCCGCACTGTCAGAGGGTCAGTACTGAGGGAGTGCCGCACTGTCAGAGGGTCAGTACTGAGGGAGTGCTGCACTGTCAGAGGGTCAGTACTGAGGGAGTGCCGCACTGTCAGAGGGTCAGTACTGAGGGAGTGCCGCACTGTCAGAGGGTCTGTACTGAGGGAGTGCTGCACTGTCAGAGGGTCAGTACTGAGGGAGTGCCGCACTGTCAGAGGGTCAGTACTGAGGGAGTGACGCACTGTCAGAGGGTCAGTACTGAGGGAGTGCCGCACTCTCAGAGGGTCAGTACAGAGGGAGTGCTGCACTGTCAGAGGGTCACTACTGAGGGAGAGCTGCACGGTCAGAGGGTCAGTACTGAGGGAGTGCTGCACAGCCAGAGGGTCAGTACTGAGGGAGCGCCGCACTGTCAGAGGGTCAGTACTGAGGGAGTGCTGCACTGTCAGAAGGTCAGTACTGAGGGAATGCAGCACTGTCAGAGGGTCAGTACTGAGGGAGCGCCGCACCGTCAGAGGGTCAGTACTGAGGGAGCGCCGCACTGTCAGAGGGTCAGTACTGAGGGAGTGCCGCACTGTCAGAGGGTCAGTACTGAGGGAGTGCCGCACTGTCAGAGGGTCAGTACTGAGGGAGTGCCGCACTGTCAGAGGGTCAGTACTGAGGGAGTGCCGCACTGTCAGAGGGTCAGTACTGAGGGAGTGCTGCACTGTCAGAGGGTCAGTACTGAGGGAGTGCCGCACTGTCAGAGGGTCACTACTGAGGGAGTGCCGCACTGTCAGAGGGTCTGTACTGAGGGAGTGCTGCACTGTCAGAGGGTCAGTACTGAGGGAGTGCCGCACTGTCAGAGGGTCAGTACTGAGGGAGTGCCGCACTGTCAGAGGGTCAGTACTGAGGGAGTGCTGCACTGTCAGAGTGTCAGTACTGAGGCAGTGCCGCACTGTCAGAGGGTCAGTACTGAGGGAGTGCTGCACTGTCAGAGGGTCAGTACTGAGGGAGCGCTGCACTGTCAGAGAGTCAGTGCTGAGGGAGTGCCGCACTGCCAGAGGGTCAGTACTGAGGGACTGCCACACTGTCAGAGAGTCAGTACTGAGGGAGTGCTGCACTGTCAGAGGGTCAGTACTGAGGGAGTGCCGCACTGTCAGAGGGTCAGTGCTGAGGGAGTGCCGCACTGCCAGAGGGTCAGTACTGAGGGACTGCCACACTGTCAGAGAGTCAGTACTGAGGGAGTGCCGCACTGTCAGATGGTCAGTACTGAGGGAGTGCTGCACTGTCAGAGGGTCAGTACTGAGGGAGTGCTGCACTGTCAGAGGGTCAGTACTGAGGGAGTGCCGCACTGTCAGAGGGTCAGTACTGAGGGAGTGCCGCACTGTCAGAGGGTCAGTACTGAGGGAGTGCCGCACTGTCAGAGGGTCAGTACTGAGGGAGTGCCGCACTGTCAGAGGGTCTGTACTGAGGGAGTGCTGCACTGTCAGAGGGTCAGTACTGAGGGAGTGCCGCACTGTCAGAGGGTCAGTACTGAGGGAGTGACGCACTGTCAGAGGGTCAGTACTGAGGGAGTGCCGCACTGTCAGAGGGTCAGTACAGAGGGAGTGCTGCACTGTCAGAGGGTCACTACTGAGGGAGAGCTGCACGGTCAGAGGGTCAGTACTGAGGGAGTGCTGCACTGCCAGAGGGTCAGTACTGAGGGAGCGCCGCACTGTCAGAGGGTCAGTACTGAGGGAGTGCTGCTCTGTCAGAAGGTCAGTACTGAGGGAGTGCCGCACTGTCAGAGGGTCAGGAATGAGGGAGCGCCGCTCTGTCAGAGGGTCAGTACTGAGGGAGTGCTGCACTGTCAGAGGGTCAGTACTGAGGGAGTGCCGCACTGTCAGAGGGTCAGTACTGAGGGAGTGCTGCACTGTCAGATGGTCAGTGCTGAGGGAGTGCCGCACTGTCAGAGGGTCAGGAATGAGGGAGCGCCGCTCTGTCAGAGGGTCAGTACTGAGGGAGTGCTGCACTGTCAGAGGGTCAGTACTGAGGGAGTGCCGCGCTGTCAGAGGGTCAGGACTGAGGGAGCGCCGCACTGTCAGAGGGTCAGTACTGAGGGAGTGCTGCACTGTCAGAGGGTCAGACTGAGGGAGTGCTGCACGGTCAGAGGGTCAGTACTGAGGGAGTGCTGCACTGTCAGAGGGTCACTACTGAGGGAGTGCTGCACTGTCAGAGGGTCAGTACTGAGGGAGCGACTCACTGTCAGAGGGTCAGTACAGAGGGAGTGCTGCACTGTCAGAGGGTCAGTACTGAGGGAGTGCTGCACTGTCAGAGGGTCAGTACTGAGGGAGCGCTGCACTGTCAGAGGGTCAGTACTGAGGGAGTGCTGCACTGTCAGATGGTCAGTGCTGAGGGAGTGCCGCACTGTCAGAGAGTCAGTACTGAGGGAGTGCTGCATTGTCAGAGGGTCAGTACTGAGGGAGAGCTGGACTGTCAGAGGCTCAGTACTGAGGGAGTGCTGCACTGTCAGAGGGTCAGTACTGAGGCAGTGCCGCCCTGTCAGAGGGTCAGTACTGAGGGAGTGCTGCACTGTCAGAGGGTCAGTACTGAGGGAGTGCTGCACTGTCAGAGGGTCAGTACTGAGGGAGTGCTGCACTGTCAGAGGGTCAGTACTGAGGCAGTGCCGCACTGTCAGAGGGTCAGTACTGAGGGAGTGCTGCACTGTCAGAGGGTCAGTACTGAGGGAGTGCCGCACTGTCAGAGGGTCAGTACTGAGGGAGTGCTGCACTGTCAGAGGGTCAGTACTGAGGGAGTGCTGCACTGTCAGAGGGTCAGTACTGAGGGAGTGCTGCACTGTCAGAGGGTCAGTACTGAGGGTGTGCTGCACTGTCAGAGGGTCAGTACTGAGGGAGTGCCGCACTGTCAGAGGGTCAGTACTGAGGGAGTGCTGCACTGTCAGAGGGTCAGTACTGAGGGAGTGCCGCACTGTCAGAGGGTCAGTACTGAGGGAGTGCCGCACTGTCAGAGGGTCTGTACTGAGGGAGTGCTGCACTGTCATAGGGTCAGTGCTGAGGGTGTGCCGCACTGTCAGAGGGTCAGTACTGAGGGAGTGCCGCACTGTCAGAGGGTCAGTACTGAGGGAGTGACGCACTGTCAGAGGGTCAGTACTGAGGGAGTGCCGCACTGTCAGAGGGTCAGTACAGAGGGAGTGCTGCACTGTCAGAGGGTCAGTACTGAGGGAGAGCTGCACGGTCAGAGGGTCAGTACTGAGGGAGTGCTGCCCTGTCAGAGGGTCAGTACTGAGGGAGTGCTGCACTGTCAGAGGGTCAGTACTGAGGGAGTGCCGCACTGTCAGAGGGTCAGTACTGAGGGAGTGCCGCACTGTCAGAGGGTCTGTACTGAGGGAGTGCTGCACTGTCAGAGGGTCAGTGCTGAGGGTGTGCCGCACTGTCAGAGGGTCAGTACTGAGGGAGTGCCGCACTGTCAGAGGGTCAGTACTGAGGGAGTGACGCACTGTCAGAGGGTCAGTACTGAGGGAGTGCCGCACTGTCAGAGGGTCAGTACAGAGGGAGTGCTGCACTGTCAGAGGGTCAGTACTGAGGGATAGCTGCACGGTCAGAGGGTCAGTACTGAGGGAGTGCTGCCCTGTCAGAGGGTCAGTACTGAGGGAGTGCTGCACTGTCAGAGGGTCAGTACTGAGGCAGTGCCGACCTGTCAGAGTGTCAGTACTGAGGCAGTGCCGCACTGTCAGAGGGTCAGTACTGAGGGAGCGCTGCACTGTCAGAGAGTCAGTGCTGAGGGAGTGCCGCACTGCCAGAGGGTCAGTACTGAGGGACTGCCACACTGTCAGAGAGTCAGTACTGAGGGAGTGCTGCACTGTCAGAGGGTCAGTACTGAGGGAGTGCCGCACTGTCAGAGGGTCAGTACTGAGGGAGTGCTGCACTGTCAGAGGGTCAGTACTGAGGGAGTGCCGCACTGTCAGAGGGTCAGTACTGAGGGAGTGCCGCACTGTCAGAGTGTCTGTACTGAGGGAGTGCTGCACTGTCAGAGGGTCAGTGCTGAGGGAGTGCCGCACTGTCAGAGGGTCAGTACTGAGGGAGTGCCGCACTGTCAGAGGGTCAGTACTGAGGGAGTGACGCACTGTCAGAGGGTCAGTACTGAGGGAGTGCCGCACTGTCAGAGGGTCAGTACAGAGGGAGTGCTGCACTGTCAGAGGGTCAGTACTGAGGGAGCGCTGCACGGTCAGAGGGTCAGTACTGAGGGAGTACTGCACTGTCAGAGGGTCAGTACTGAGGGAGTGCTGCACTGTCAGAGGGTCAGTACTGAGGGAGTGCTGCACTGTCAGAGGGTCAGTACTGAGGGAGCGCTGCACTGTCAGAGGGTCAGTGCTGAGGGAGTGCCGCACTGTCAGAGGGTCAGTACTGAGGGACTGCCACACTGTCAGAGGGTCAGTACTGAGGGAGTGCTGCACTGTCAGAGGGTCAGTACTGAGGGAGCGCCGCACTGTCAGAGGGTCAGTACTGAGGGAGTGCTGCACTGCCAGAGGGTCAGTACTTAGGGAGTGCCGCACTGTCAGAGGGTCAGTACTGAGGGAGTGCCGCACTGTCAGAGGGTCAGTACTGAGGGAGTGCCGCACTGTCAGAGGGTCAGTACTGAGGGAGTGCTGCACTGTCAGAGGGTCAGTACTGAGGGAGTGCCGCACTGTCAGAGGGTCAGTACTGAGGGAGTGCCGCACTGTCAGAGGGTCAATACTGAGTGAGTGCCGCACTGTCAGAGGATCAGTACAGAGGGAGTGCTGCACTGTCAGAGGGTCAGTACTGAGGGAGAGCTGCACGGTCAGAGGGTCAGTACTGAGGGAGTGCTGCACTGTCAGAGGGTCAGTACTGAGCGAGCGCCGCACTGTCAGAGGGTCAGTACTGAGGGAGCGCCGCACTGGCAGAGGGTCAGTACTGAGCGAGCGCCGCACTGGCAGAGGGTCAGTACTGAGGGACTGCTGCACTGTCAGAAGGTCAGTGCTGAGGGAGTGCCGCACTGTCAGAGGGTCAGGACAGAGGGAGTGTCGCACTGTCAGAGGGTCAGTACTGAGGGAGTGCTGCACTGTCGGAGGGTCAGTACTGAGGGAGTGACGCACTGTCAGCGGGTCAGTACTGAGGGAGTGCTGCACTGTCAGAGGGTCAGTACTGAGCGAGCGCCGCACTGTCAGAGGGTCAGTACTGAGGGAGTGCTGCACTGTCAGAGGGTCAGTACTGAGGGAGCGCAGCACTGTCAGAGGGTCAGTAATGAGGGAGTGTTGCACTGTCAGAGGGTCAGTCCTGAGGGAGTGCCGCACTGTCAGAGGGTCAGTACTGAGGGAGTGCCGCACTGTCAGAGGGTCAGTACTGAGGGAGTGCCGCACTGTCAGAGGGTCTGTACTGAGGGAGTGCCGCACTGTCAGAGGGTCAGTACTGAGGGAGCGCCGCACCGTCAGAGGGTCAGTACTGAGGGAGCGCCGCACTGTCAGAGGGTCAGTACTGAGGGAGTGCCGCACTGTCAGAGGGTCAGTACTGAGGGAGTGCCGCACTGTCAGAGGGTCAGTACTGAGGGAGTGCCGCACTGTCAGAGGGTCAGTACTGAGGGAGTGCCGTACTGTCAGAGGGTCAGTACTGAGGGAGTGCTGCACTGTCAGAGGGTCAGTACTGAGGGAGTGCCGCACTGTCAGAGGGTCACTACTGAGGGAGTGCCGCACTGTCAGAGGGTCTGTACTGAGGGAGTGCTGCACTGTCAGAGGGTCAGTACTGAGGGAGTGCCGCACTGTCAGAGGGTCAGTACTGAGGGAGTGCCGCACTGTCAGAGGGTCAGTACTGAGGGAGTGACGCACTGTCAGAGGGTCAGTACTGAGGGAGTGCCGCACTGTCAGAGGGTCAGTACAGAGGGAGTGCTGCACTGTCAGAGGGTCAGTACTGAGGGAGAGCTGCACGGTCAGAGGGTCAGTACTGAGGGAGTGCTGCACTGTCAGAGGGTCAGTACTGAGCGAGAGCCGCACTGTCAGAGGGCCAGTACTGAGGGAGCGCCGCACTGGCAGAGGGTCAGTACTGAGGGAGTGCCGCACGGTCAGAGGGTCAGTACAGAAGGAGTGCTGCACTGCCAGAGGGTCAGTACTGAGGGAGCGCCGCACTGTCAGAGGGTCAGTACTGAGGGAGTGCTGCACTGTCAGAAGGTCAGTACTGAGGGAGTGCCGCACTGTCAGAGGGTCAGGAATGAGGGATCGCCGCTCTGTCAGAGGGTCAGTACTGAGCGAGTGCTGCACTTTCAGAGGGTCAGTACTGAGGGAGTGCCGCGCTGTCAGAGGGTCAGGACTGAGGGAGCGCCGCACTGTCAGAGGGTCAGTACTGAGGGAGTGCTGCACTGTCAGAGGGTCAGTACAGAGGGAGTGCTGCACTGTCAGAGGGTCAGTACTGAGGGAGAGCTGCACGGTCAGAGGGTCAGTACTGAGGGAGTGCTGCACTGTCAGAGGGTCAGTACTGAGCGAGAGCCGCACTGTCAGAGGGCCAGTACTGAGGGAGCGCCGCACTGGCAGAGGGTCAGTACTGAGGGATTGCCGCACGGTCAGAGGGTCAGTACAGAAGGAGTGCTGCACTGCCAGAGGGTCAGTACTGAGGGAGCGCCGCACTGTCAGAGGGTCAGTACTGAGGGAGTGCTGCACTGTCAGAAGGTCAGTACTGAGGCAGTGCCGCACTGTCAGAGGGTCAGGAATGAGGGAGCGACGCTCTGTCAGAGGGTCAGTACTGAGCGAGTGCTGCACTTTCAGAGGGTCAGTACTGAGGGAGTGCCGCGCTGTCAGAGGGTCAGGACTGAGGGAGCGCCGCACTGTCAGAGGGTCAGTACTGAGGGAGTGCTGCACTGTCAGAGGGTCAGTACTGAGGGAGTGCTGCACGGTCAGAGGGTCAGTACTGAGGGAGTGCTGCACTGTCAGAGGGTCACTACTGAGGGAGTGCTGCACTGTTAGAGGGTCAGCACTGAGGGAGTGCTGCACTGTCAGAGGGTCAGTACTGAGGTAGCGCCGCACTATCAGAGGGTCAGTACTGAGGGAGTGCTGCACTGTCAGAGGGTCAGTACTGAGGGAGTGCCGCACTGTCAGAGGGTCAGTGCTGAGGGAGTGCTGCACTGTCAGAGGGTCAGTACTGAGCGAGCGCCGCACTGTCAGAGGGTCAGTACTGAGGGAGTGCTGCAATGTCAGAGGGTCAGTACTGAGGGAGTGCTGCACTGTTGGAGGGTCAGTTCTGAGGGAGTGCTGCACTGTCAGAGGGTCAGTACTGAGGGAGTGCTGCACTGTCAGAGGGTCAGTTCTGAGGGAGTGCCGCACTGTCAAAGGGTAAGTACTGAGGGAATGCTGCACTGTCAGAGGGTCAGTACTGAGAGAGTGCCGCACTGTCAGAGAGTCAGTACTGAGGGAGGGCTGCGTTGTCAGAGGGTCAGTACGGAGGGAGTGCCGCACTGTCAGAGGGTCAGTACTGAGGGAGTGCCGCACTGTCAGAGGGTCAGTACTGAGGGAGTGCCGCACTGTCAGAGGGTCAGTACTGAGGGAGTGCAGCACTGTCAGAGGGTCAGTACTGAGGGAGTGCCGCACTGTCAGAGGGTCAGTACTGAGGGAGTGCCGCACTGTCAGAGGGTCAGTACTGAGGGAGTGCCGCACTGTCAGAGGGTCAGTACTGAGGGAGTGCTGCACTGTCAGAGGGTCAGTACTGAGGGAGTGCCGCACTGTCAGAGGGTCAGTACTGAGGGAGTGCCGCACTGTCAGAGGGTCACTACTGAGGGAGAGCTGCACGGTCAGATGGTCAGTACTGAGGGAGTGCTGCACAGCCAGAGGGTCAGTACTGAGGGAGCGCCGCACTGTCAGAGGGTCAGTACTGAGGGAGTGCTGCACTGTCAGAAGGTCAGTACTGAGGGAGTGCCGCACTGTCAGAGGGTCAGTACTGAGGGAGTGACGCACTGTCAGAGGGTCAGTACTGAGGGAGTGCCGCACTCTCAGAGGGTCAGTACAGAGGGAGTGCTGCACTGTCAGAGGGTCACTACTGAGGGAGAGCTGCACGGTCAGAGGGTCAGTACTGAGGGAGTGCTGCACAGCCAGAGGGTCAGTACTGAGGGAGCGCCGCACTGTCAGAGGGTCAGTACTGAGGGAGTGCTGCACTGTCAGAAGGTCAGTACTGAGGGAGTGCAGCACTGTCAGAGGGTCAGTACTGAGGGAGCGCCGCACCGTCAGAGGGTCAGTACTGAGGGAGCGCCGCACTGTCAGATGGTCAGTACTGAGGGAGTGCCGCACTGTCAGAGGGTCAGTACTGAGGGAGTGCCGCACTGTCAGAGGGTCAGTACTGAGGGAGTGCCGCACTGTCAGAGGGTCAGTACTGAGGGAGTGCCGCACTGTCAGAGGGTCAGTACTGAGGGAGTGCTGCACTGTCAGAGGGTCAGTACTGAGGGAGTGCCGCACTGTCAGAGGGTCACTACTGAGGGAGTGCCGCACTGTCAGAGGGTCTGTACTGAGGGAGTGCTGCACTGTCAGAGGGTCAGTACTGAGGGAGTGCCGCACTGTCAGAGGGTCAGTACTGAGGGAGTGCCGCACTGTCAGAGGGTCAGTACTGAGGGAGTGCTGCACTGTCAGAGTGTCAGTACTGAGGCAGTGCCGCACTGTCAGAGGGTCAGTACTGAGGGAGTGCTGCACTGTCAGAGGGTCAGTACTGAGGGAGCGCTGCACTGTCAGAGAGTCAGTGCTGAGGGAGTGCCGCACTGCCAGAGGGTCAGTACTGAGGGACTGCCACACTGTCAGAGAGTCAGTACTGAGGGAGTGCTGCACTGTCAGAGGGTCAGTACTGAGGGAGTGCCCCACTGTCAGAGGGTCAGTGCTGAGGGAGTGCCGCACTGCCAGAGGGTCAGTACTGAGGGACTGCCACACTGTCAGAGAGTCAGTACTGAGGGAGTGCCGCACTGTCAGATGGTCAGTACTGAGGGAGTGCTGCACTGTCAGAGGGTCAGTACTGAGGGAGTGCTGCACTGTCAGAGGGTCAGTACTGAGGGAGTGCCGCACTGTCAGAGGGTCAGTACTGAGGGAGTGCCGCACTGTCAGAGGGTCAGTACTGAGGGAGTGCCGCACTGTCAGAGGGTCAGTACTGAGGGAGTGCCGCACTGTCAGAGGGTCTGTACTGAGGAAGTGCTGCACTGTCAGAGGGTCAGTACTGAGGGAGTGCCGCACTGTCAGAGGGTCAGTGCTGAGGGAGTGACGCACTGTCAGAGGGTCAGTACTGAGGGAGTGCCGCACTGTCAGAGGGTAAGTACAGAGGGAGTGCTGCACTGTCAGAGGGTCACTACTGAGGGAGAGCTGCACGGTCAGAGGGTCAGTACTGAGGGAGTGCTGCACTGCCAGAGGGTCAGTACTGAGGGAGCGCCGCACTGTCAGAGGGTCAGTACTGAGGGAGTGCTGCTCTGTCAGAAGTTCAGTACTGAGGGAGTGCCGCACTGTCAGAGGGTCAGTACTGAGGGAGTGACGCACTGTCAGAGGGTCAGTACTGAGGGAGTGCCGCACTGTCAGAGGGTCAGTACAGAGGGAGTGCTGCACTGTCAGAGGGTCAGTACTGAGGGATAGCTGCACGGTCAGAGGGTCAGTACTGAGGGAGTGCTGCCCTGTCAGAGGGTCAGTACTGAGGGAGTGCTGCACTGTCAGAGGGTCAGTACTGAGGCAGTGCCGACCTGTCAGAGTGTCAGTACTGAGGCAGTGCCGCACTGTCAGAGGGTCAGTACTGAGGGAGCGCTGCACTGTCAGAGAGTCAGTGCTGAGGGAGTGCCGCACTGCCAGAGGGTCAGTACTGAGGGACTGCCACACTGTCAGAGAGTCAGTACTGAGGGAGTGCTGCACTGTCAGAGGGTCAGTACTGAGGGAGTGCCGCACTGTCAGAGGGTCAGTACTGAGGGAGTGCTGCACTGTCAGAGGGTCAGTACTGAGGGAGTGCCGCACTGTCAGAGGGTCAGTACTGAGGGAGTGCCGCACTGTCAGAGTGTCTGTACTGAGGGAGTGCTGCACTGTCAGAGGGTCAGTGCTGAGGGAGTGCCGCACTGTCAGAGGGTCAGTACTGAGGGAGTGCCGCACTGTCAGAGGGTCAGTACTGAGGGAGTGACGCACTGTCAGAGGGTCAGTACTGAGGGAGTGCCGCACTGTCAGAGGGTCAGTACAGAGGGAGTGCTGCACTGTCAGAGGGTCAGTACTGAGGGAGCGCTGCACGGTCAGAGGGTCAGTACTGAGGGAGTACTGCACTGTCAGAGGGTCAGTACTGAGGGAGTGCTGCACTGTCAGAGGGTCAGTACTGAGGGAGTGCTGCACTGTCAGAGGGTCAGTACTGAGGGAGCGCTGCACTGTCAGAGGGTCAGTGCTGAGGGAGTGCCGCACTGTCAGAGGGTCAGTACTGAGGGACTGCCACACTGTCAGAGGGTCAGTACTGAGGGAGTGCTGCACTGTCAGAGGGTCAGTACTGAGGGAGCGCCGCACTGTCAGAGGGTCAGTACTGAGGGAGTGCTGCACTGCCAGAGGGTCAGTACTTAGGGAGTGCCGCACTGTCAGAGGGTCAGTACTGAGGGAGTGCCGCACTGTCAGAGGGTCAGTACTGAGGGAGTGCCGCACTGTCAGAGGGTCAGTACTGAGGGAGTGCTGCACTGTCAGAGGGTCAGTACTGAGGGAGTGCCGCACTGTCAGAGGGTCAGTACTGAGGGAGTGCCGCACTGTCAGAGGGTCAATACTGAGTGAGTGCCGCACTGTCAGAGGATCAGTACAGAGGGAGTGCTGCACTGTCAGAGGGTCAGTACTGAGGGAGAGCTGCACGGTCAGAGGGTCAGTACTGAGGGAGTGCTGCACTGTCAGAGGGTCAGTACTGAGCGAGCGCCGCACTGTCAGAGGGTCAGTACTGAGGGAGCGCCGCACTGGCAGAGGGTCAGTACTGAGCGAGCGCCGCACTGGCAGAGGGTCAGTACTGAGGGACTGCTGCACTGTCAGAAGGTCAGTGCTGAGGGAGTGCCGCACTGTCAGAGGGTCAGGACAGAGGGAGTGTCGCACTGTCAGAGGGTCAGTACTGAGGGAGTGCTGCACTGTCGGAGGGTCAGTACTGAGGGAGTGACGCACTGTCAGCGGGTCAGTACTGAGGGAGTGCTGCACTGTCAGAGGGTCAGTACTGAGCGAGCGCCGCACTGTCAGAGGGTCAGTACTGAGGGAGTGCTGCACTGTCAGAGGGTCAGTACTGAGGGAGCGCAGCACTGTCAGAGGGTCAGTAATGAGGGAGTGTTGCACTGTCAGAGGGTCAGTCCTGAGGGAGTGCCGCACTGTCAGAGGGTCAGTACTGAGGGAGTGCCGCACTGTCAGAGGGTCAGTACTGAGGGAGTGCCGCACTGTCAGAGGGTCTGTACTGAGGGAGTGCCGCACTGTCAGAGGGTCAGTACTGAGGGAGCGCCGCACCGTCAGAGGGTCAGTACTGAGGGAGCGCCGCACTGTCAGAGGGTCAGTACTGAGGGAGTGCCGCACTGTCAGAGGGTCAGTACTGAGGGAGTGCCGCACTGTCAGAGGGTCAGTACTGAGGGAGTGCCGCACTGTCAGAGGGTCAGTACTGAGGGAGTGCCGTACTGTCAGAGGGTCAGTACTGAGGGAGTGCTGCACTGTCAGAGGGTCAGTACTGAGGGAGTGCCGCACTGTCAGAGGGTCACTACTGAGGGAGTGCCGCACTGTCAGAGGGTCTGTACTGAGGGAGTGCTGCACTGTCAGAGGGTCAGTACTGAGGGAGTGCCGCACTGTCAGAGGGTCAGTACTGAGGGAGTGCCGCACTGTCAGAGGGTCAGTACTGAGGGAGTGACGCACTGTCAGAGGGTCAGTACTGAGGGAGTGCCGCACTGTCAGAGGGTCAGTACAGAGGGAGTGCTGCACTGTCAGAGGGTCAGTACTGAGGGAGAGCTGCACGGTCAGAGGGTCAGTACTGAGGGAGTGCTGCACTGTCAGAGGGTCAGTACTGAGCGAGAGCCGCACTGTCAGAGGGCCAGTACTGAGGGAGCGCCGCACTGGCAGAGGGTCAGTACTGAGGGAGTGCCGCACGGTCAGAGGGTCAGTACAGAAGGAGTGCTGCACTGCCAGAGGGTCAGTACTGAGGGAGCGCCGCACTGTCAGAGGGTCAGTACTGAGGGAGTGCTGCACTGTCAGAAGGTCAGTACTGAGGGAGTGCCGCACTGTCAGAGGGTCAGGAATGAGGGATCGCCGCTCTGTCAGAGGGTCAGTACTGAGCGAGTGCTGCACTTTCAGAGGGTCAGTACTGAGGGAGTGCCGCGCTGTCAGAGGGTCAGGACTGAGGGAGCGCCGCACTGTCAGAGGGTCAGTACTGAGGGAGTGCTGCACTGTCAGAGGGTCAGTACAGAGGGAGTGCTGCACTGTCAGAGGGTCAGTACTGAGGGAGAGCTGCACGGTCAGAGGGTCAGTACTGAGGGAGTGCTGCACTGTCAGAGGGTCAGTACTGAGCGAGAGCCGCACTGTCAGAGGGCCAGTACTGAGGGAGCGCCGCACTGGCAGAGGGTCAGTACTGAGGGATTGCCGCACGGTCAGAGGGTCAGTACAGAAGGAGTGCTGCACTGCCAGAGGGTCAGTACTGAGGGAGCGCCGCACTGTCAGAGGGTCAGTACTGAGGGAGTGCTGCACTGTCAGAAGGTCAGTACTGAGGCAGTGCCGCACTGTCAGAGGGTCAGGAATGAGGGAGCGCCGCTCTGTCAGAGGGTCAGTACTGAGCGAGTGCTGCACTTTCAGAGGGTCAGTACTGAGGGAGTGCCGCGCTGTCAGAGGGTCAGGACTGAGGGAGCGCCGCACTGTCAGAGGGTCAGTACTGAGGGAGTGCTGCACTGTCAGAGGGTCAGTACTGAGGGAGTGCTGCACGGTCAGAGGGTCAGTACTGAGGGAGTGCTGCACTGTCAGAGGGTCACTACTGAGGGAGTGCTGCACTGTTAGAGGGTCAGCACTGAGGGAGTGCTGCACTGTCAGAGGGTCAGTACTGAGGTAGCGCCGCACTATCAGAGGGTCAGTACTGAGGGAGTGCTGCACTGTCAGAGGGTCAGTACTGAGGGAGTGCCGCACTGTCAGAGGGTCAGTGCTGAGGGAGTGCTGCACTGTCAGAGGGTCAGTACTGAGCGAGCGCCGCACTGTCAGAGGGTCAGTACTGAGGGAGTGCTGCAATGTCAGAGGGTCAGTACTGAGGGAGTGCTGCACTGTTGGAGGGTCAGTTCTGAGGGAGTGCTGCACTGTCAGAGGGTCAGTACTGAGGGAGTGCTGCACTGTCAGAGGGTCAGTTCTGAGGGAGTGCCGCACTGTCAAAGGGTAAGTACTGAGGGAATGCTGCACTGTCAGAGGGTCAGTACTGAGAGAGTGCCGCACTGTCAGAGAGTCAGTACTGAGGGAGGGCTGCGTTGTCAGAGGGTCAGTACGGAGGGAGTGCCGCACTGTCAGAGGGTCAGTACTGAGGGAGTGCCGCACTGTCAGAGGGTCAGTACTGAGGGAGTGCCGCACTGTCAGAGGGTCAGTACTGAGGGAGTGCAGCACTGTCAGAGGGTCAGTACTGAGGGAGTGCCGCACTGTCAGAGGGTCAGTACTGAGGGAGTGCCGCACTGTCAGAGGGTCAGTACTGAGGGAGTGCCGCACTGTCAGAGGGTCAGTACTGAGGGAGTGCTGCACTGTCAGAGGGTCAGTACTGAGGGAGTGCCGCACTGTCAGAGGGTCAGTACTGAGGGAGTGCCGCACTGTCAGAGGGTCACTACTGAGGGAGAGCTGCACGGTCAGATGGTCAGTACTGAGGGAGTGCTGCACAGCCAGAGGGTCAGTACTGAGGGAGCGCCGCACTGTCAGAGGGTCAGTACTGAGGGAGTGCTGCACTGTCAGAAGGTCAGTACTGAGGGAGTGCCGCACTGTCAGAGGGTCAGTACTGAGGGAGTGACGCACTGTCAGAGGGTCAGTACTGAGGGAGTGCCGCACTCTCAGAGGGTCAGTACAGAGGGAGTGCTGCACTGTCAGAGGGTCACTACTGAGGGAGAGCTGCACGGTCAGAGGGTCAGTACTGAGGGAGTGCTGCACAGCCAGAGGGTCAGTACTGAGGGAGCGCCGCACTGTCAGAGGGTCAGTACTGAGGGAGTGCTGCACTGTCAGAAGGTCAGTACTGAGGGAGTGCAGCACTGTCAGAGGGTCAGTACTGAGGGAGCGCCGCACCGTCAGAGGGTCAGTACTGAGGGAGCGCCGCACTGTCAGATGGTCAGTACTGAGGGAGTGCCGCACTGTCAGAGGGTCAGTACTGAGGGAGTGCCGCACTGTCAGAGGGTCAGTACTGAGGGAGTGCCGCACTGTCAGAGGGTCAGTACTGAGGGAGTGCCGCACTGTCAGAGGGTCAGTACTGAGGGAGTGCTGCACTGTCAGAGGGTCAGTACTGAGGGAGTGCCGCACTGTCAGAGGGTCACTACTGAGGGAGTGCCGCACTGTCAGAGGGTCTGTACTGAGGGAGTGCTGCACTGTCAGAGGGTCAGTACTGAGGGAGTGCCGCACTGTCAGAGGGTCAGTACTGAGGGAGTGCCGCACTGTCAGAGGGTCAGTACTGAGGGAGTGCTGCACTGTCAGAGTGTCAGTACTGAGGCAGTGCCGCACTGTCAGAGGGTCAGTACTGAGGGAGTGCTGCACTGTCAGAGGGTCAGTACTGAGGGAGCGCTGCACTGTCAGAGAGTCAGTGCTGAGGGAGTGCCGCACTGCCAGAGGGTCAGTACTGAGGGACTGCCACACTGTCAGAGAGTCAGTACTGAGGGAGTGCTGCACTGTCAGAGGGTCAGTACTGAGGGAGTGCCCCACTGTCAGAGGGTCAGTGCTGAGGGAGTGCCGCACTGCCAGAGGGTCAGTACTGAGGGACTGCCACACTGTCAGAGAGTCAGTACTGAGGGAGTGCCGCACTGTCAGATGGTCAGTACTGAGGGAGTGCTGCACTGTCAGAGGGTCAGTACTGAGGGAGTGCTGCACTGTCAGAGGGTCAGTACTGAGGGAGTGCCGCACTGTCAGAGGGTCAGTACTGAGGGAGTGCCGCACTGTCAGAGGGTCAGTACTGAGGGAGTGCCGCACTGTCAGAGGGTCAGTACTGAGGGAGTGCCGCACTGTCAGAGGGTCTGTACTGAGGAAGTGCTGCACTGTCAGAGGGTCAGTACTGAGGGAGTGCCGCACTGTCAGAGGGTCAGTGCTGAGGGAGTGACGCACTGTCAGAGGGTCAGTACTGAGGGAGTGCCGCACTGTCAGAGGGTAAGTACAGAGGGAGTGCTGCACTGTCAGAGGGTCACTACTGAGGGAGAGCTGCACGGTCAGAGGGTCAGTACTGAGGGAGTGCTGCACTGCCAGAGGGTCAGTACTGAGGGAGCGCCGCACTGTCAGAGGGTCAGTACTGAGGGAGTGCTGCTCTGTCAGAAGTTCAGTACTGAGGGAGTGCCGCACTGTCAGAGGGTCAGGAATGAGGGAGCGCCGCTCTGTCAGAGGGTCAGTACTGAGGGAGTGCTGCACTGTCAGAGGGTCAGTACTGAGGGAGTGCCGCGCTGTCAGAGGGTCAGGACTGAGGGAGCGCCGCACTGTCAGAGGGTCAGTACTGAGGGAGTGCTGCACTGTCAGAGGGTCAGACTGAGGGAGTGCTGCACGGTCAGAGGGTCAGTACTGAGGGAGTGCTGCACTGTCAGAGGGTCACTACTGAGGGAGTGCTGCACTGTTAGAGGGTCAGCACTGAGGGAGTGCTGCACTGTCAGAGGGTCAGTACTGATATAGCGCCGCACTGTCAGAGGGTCAGTACTGAGGGAGTGCTGCACTGTCAGAGGGTCAGTACTGAGGGAGTGCCGCACTGTCGGAGGGTCAGTGCTGAGGGAGTGCTGCAATGTCAGATGGTCAGTACTGAGGGAGTGCTGCACTGTTGGAGGGTCAGTTCTGAGGGAGTGCTGCACTGTAAGAGGGTCAGTACTGAGGGAGTGCTGCACTGTCAGAGGGTCAGTACTGAGGGAGCGCTGCACTGTCAGAGGGTCAGTACTGAGGGAGTGCTGCACTGTTGGAGGGTCAGTTCTGAGGGAGTGCTGCACTGTCAGAGGGTCAGTACTGAGGGAGTGCTGCACTGTCAGAGGGTCAGTTCTGAGGGAGTGCCGCACTGTCAAAGGGTAAGTACTGAGGGAATGCTGCACTGTCAGAGGGTCAGTACTGAGGGATTGCTGCACTGTCAGAGGGTAAGTACTGAGGGAGTGCCGCACTGTCAGAGGGTCAGTACTGAGGGAGTGCTGCACTGTCAGAGGGTCAGTACGGAGGGAGTGCAGCACTGTCAGAGGGTCAGTACTGAGGGAGTGCAGCACTGTCAGAGGGTCAGTACTGAGGGAGTGCCGCACTGTCAGAGGGTCAGTAGTGAGGGAGTGCTGCACCGTCAGAGGGTCAGTACTGAGGGAGCGCTGCACTGTCAGAGGGTCAGTACTGAGGGAGCGCTGCACTGTCAGAGGGTCAGTACTGAGGCAGTACCGTACTGTCAGAGGGTCAGTACTGAGGGAGTGCTGCGCTGTCAGAGGGTCAGTACTGAGGGAGTGCTGCACTGTCAGAGGGTCAGTACTGAGGGAGTGCCGCATTGTCAGAGGGTCAGTACTGAGGCAGTGCCGCACTGCCAGAGGGTCAGTACTGAGGGAGCGCCGCACTGTCAGAGGGCCAGTACTGAGGGAGTGCTGCACTGTCAGAGGGTCAGTACTGAGGGAGCGCTGCACTGTCAGAGGGTCAGTACTGAGGCAGTACCGTACTGTCAGAGGGTCAGTACTGAGGGAGTGCTGCGCTGTCAGAGGGTCAGTACTGAGGGAGTGCTGCACTGTCAGAGGGTCAGTACTGAGGGAGTGCCGCATTGTCAGAGGGTCAGTACTGAGGCAGTGCCGCACTGCCAGAGGGTCAGTACTGAGGGAGCGCCGCACTGTCAGAGGGCCAGTACTGAGGGAGTGCTGCACTGTCAGAGGGTCAGTACTGATGGAGCGCTGCACTGTCCGAGGGTCAGTACTGAGGGAGTGCTGCACTGTCAGAGGGTCAATACTGAGGGAGCGCCGCACTGTCAGAGGGTCAGTACTGAGGGAGTGCCGCACTGTCAGAGGGTCAGTGCTGAGGGAGCGCCGCACTGTCAAAGGGTCAGTACTGAGGGAGCGCCGCACTGTCAGAGGGTCAGTACTGAGGGAGCGCTGCACTGTCAGAGAGTCAGTACTGAGGGAGTGCTTCACTGTCAGAGGGTCAGTACTGAGGGAGCGCTGCACTGTCAGAGGGTCAATACTGAGGGAGTGCTGCACTGTCAGAGGGTCAGTACTGAGGGAGCGACGCACTGTCAGAGAGTCAGTACTGAGGGAGTGCTGCACTGTCAGAGGGTCTGTACTGAGGGAGCGCTGCACTGTCAGAGGGTCAGTACTGAGGGAGCGCTGCACTGTCAGATGGTCAGTGCTGAGGGAGTGCCGCACTGTCAGAGGGTCAGTACTGAGGCAGTGCCGCCCTGTCAGAGGGTCAGTACTGAGGGAGTGCTGCACTGTCAGAGGGTCAGTACTGAGGGAGTGCTGCACTGTCAGAGGGTCAGTACTGAGGGAGTGCTGCACTGTCAGAGTGTCAGTACTGAGGCAGTGCCGCACTGTCAGAGGGTCAGTACTGAGGGAGTGCTGCACTGTCAGAGGGTCAGTACTGAGGGAGCGCTGCACTGTCAGAGAGTCAGTGCTGAGGGAGTGCCGCACTGCCAGAGGGTCAGTACTGAGGGACTGCCACACTGTCAGAGAGTCAGTACTGAGGGAGTGCTGCACTGTCAGAGGGTCAGTACTGAGGGAGTGCCGCACTGTCAGAGGGTCAGTGCTGAGGGAGTGCGGCACTGCCAGAGGGTCAGTACTGAGGGACTGCCACACTGTCAGAGAGTCAGTACTGAGGGAGTGCCGCACTGTCAGATGGTCAGTACTGAGGGAGTGCTGCACTGTCAGAGGGTCAGTACTGAGGGAGTGCCGCACTGTCAGAGGGTCAGTACTGAGGGAGCGTCGCACTGTCAGAGGGTCAGTACTGAGGGAGAGCCGCACTGTCAGTGGGTCAGTACTGAGGGAGTGCCGCACTGTCAGAGGGTCAGTACTGAGGGAGTGCCGCACTGTCAGAGGGTCAGTACTGATGGAGAGCTGCACTGTCAGAGGGTCAGTACTGAGGGAGTGCCGCACTGTCAGAGGATCAGTACAAAGTGAGTGCTGCACTGTCAGAGGGTCAGTACTGAGGGAGTGCTGCACTTTCAGAGGGTCAGTACTGAGGGAGTGCTGCACTGTCAGAGGGTCAGGACTGATGGAGTGTTGCACTATCAGAGGGTCAGTCCTGAGGGAGCGCTGCACAGTCAGAGGGTCAGTACTGAGGGTGTGGTGCACTGTCAGAGGGTCAGTACCGAGGGAGTGCTGCACTGTCAGAGGGTCAGTACTGAGGGAGTGCAGCACTGTCAGAGGGTCAGTACTGAGGGAGTGCCGCACTGTCAGAGGGCCAGTAGTGAGGGAGTGCTGCACTGTCAGAGGGTCAGTACTGAGGGAGCGCTGCACTGTCAGAAGGTCAGTACTGAGGGAGCGCTGCACTGTCAGAGGGTCAGTACTGAGGCAGTGCCGCACTGTCAGAGGGTCAGTACTGAGGGAGTGCTGCGCTGTCAGAGGGTCAGTACTGAGGGAGTGCTGCACTGTCAGAGGGTCAGTACTGAGGGAGTGCCGCATTGTCAGAGGGTCAGTACTGAGGCAGTGCCGCACTGTCAGAGGGTCAGTACTGAGGGAGCGCCGCACTGTCAGAGGGTCAGTACTGAGGGAGTGCTGCACTGTCAGAGGGTGAGTACTGAGGGAGCGCTGCACTGTCCGAGGGTCAGTACTGAGGGAGTGCTGCACTGTCAGAGGGTCAATACTGAGGGAGCGCCGCACTGTCAGAGGGTCAGTACTGAGGGAGTGCCGCACTGTCAGAGGGTCAGTGCTGAGGGAGCGCCGCACTGTCAGAGGGTCAGTACTGAGGGAGCGCCGCACTGTCAGAGGGTCAGTACTGAGGGAGCGCTGCACTGTCAGAGAGTCAGTACTGAGGGAGTGCTTCACTGTCAGAGGGTCAGTACTGAGGGAGCGCTGCACTGTCAGAGGGTCAATACTGAGGGAGTGCTGAACTGTCAGAGGGTCAGTACTGAGGGAGCGACGCACTGTCAGAGGGTCAGTACTGAGGGAGTGCTGCATTGTCAGAGGGTCAGTACTGAGGGAGAGCTGGACTGTCAGAGGGTCAGTACTGAGGGAGTGCTGCACTGTCAGAGGCTCAGTACTGAGGGAGTGCTGCACTGTCAGAGGGTCAGTACTGAGGCAGTGCCGCCCTGTCAGAGGGTCAGTACTGAGGGAGTGCTGCACTGTCAGAGGGTCAGTACTGAGGGAGTGCTGCACTGTCAGAAGGTCAGTACTGAGGCAGTGCCGCACTGTCAGAGGGTCAGGAATGAGGGAGCGCCGCTCTGTCAGAGGGTCAGTACTGAGCGAGTGCTGCACTTTCAGAGGGTCAGTACTGAGGGAGTGCCGCGCTGTCAGAGGGTCAGGACTGAGGGAGCGCCGCACTGTCAGAGGGTCAGTACTGAGGGAGTGCTGCACTGTCAGAGGGTCAGTACTGAGGGAGTGCTGCACGGTCAGAGGGTCAGTACTGAGGGAGTGCTGCACTGTCAGAGGGTCACTACTGAGGGAGTGCTGCACTGTTAGAGGGTCAGCACTGAGGGAGTGCTGCACTGTCAGAGGGTCAGTACTGAGGTAGCGCCGCACTATCAGAGGGTCAGTACTGAGGGAGTGCTGCACTGTCAGAGGGTCAGTACTGAGGGAGTGCCGCACTGTCAGAGGGTCAGTGCTGAGGGAGTGCTGCACTGTCAGAGGGTCAGTACTGAGCGAGCGCCGCACTGTCAGAGGGTCAGTACTGAGGGAGTGCTGCAATGTCAGAGGGTCAGTACTGAGGGAGTGCTGCACTGTTGGAGGGTCAGTTCTGAGGGAGTGCTGCACTGTCAGAGGGTCAGTACTGAGGGAGTGCTGCACTGTCAGAGGGTCAGTTCTGAGGGAGTGCCGCACTGTCAAAGGGTAAGTACTGAGGGAATGCTGCACTGTCAGAGGGTCAGTACTGAGAGAGTGCCGCACTGTCAGAGAGTCAGTACTGAGGGAGGGCTGCGTTGTCAGAGGGTCAGTACGGAGGGAGTGCCGCACTGTCAGAGGGTCAGTACTGAGGGAGTGCCGCACTGTCAGAGGGTCAGTACTGAGGGAGTGCCGCACTGTCAGAGGGTCAGTACTGAGGGAGTGCAGCACTGTCAGAGGGTCAGTACTGAGGGAGTGCCGCACTGTCAGAGGGTCAGTACTGAGGGAGTGCCGCACTGTCAGAGGGTCAGTACTGAGGGAGTGCCGCACTGTCAGAGGGTCAGTACTGAGGGAGTGCTGCACTGTCAGAGGGTCAGTACTGAGGGAGTGCCGCACTGTCAGAGGGTCAGTACTGAGGGAGTGCCGCACTGTCAGAGGGTCACTACTGAGGGAGAGCTGCACGGTCAGATGGTCAGTACTGAGGGAGTGCTGCACAGCCAGAGGGTCAGTACTGAGGGAGCGCCGCACTGTCAGAGGGTCAGTACTGAGGGAGTGCTGCACTGTCAGAAGGTCAGTACTGAGGGAGTGACGCACTGTCAGAGGGTCAGTACTGAGGGAGTGACGCACTGTCAGAGGGTCAGTACTGAGGGAGTGCCGCACTCTCAGAGGGTCAGTACAGAGGGAGTGCTGCACTGTCAGAGGGTCACTACTGAGGGAGAGCTGCACGGTCAGAGGGTCAGTACTGAGGGAGTGCTGCACAGCCAGAGGGTCAGTACTGAGGGAGCGCCGCACTGTCAGAGGGTCAGTACTGAGGGAGTGCTGCACTGTCAGAAGGTCAGTACTGAGGGAGTGCAGCACTGTCAGAGGGTCAGTACTGAGGGAGCGCCGCACCGTCAGAGGGTCAGTACTGAGGGAGCGCCGCACTGTCAGATGGTCAGTACTGAGGGAGTGCCGCACTGTCAGAGGGTCAGTACTGAGGGAGTGCCGCACTGTCAGAGGGTCAGTACTGAGGGAGTGCCGCACTGTCAGAGGGTCAGTACTGAGGGAGTGCCGCACTGTCAGAGGGTCAGTACTGAGGGAGTGCTGCACTGTCAGAGGGTCAGTACTGAGGGAGTGCCGCACTGTCAGAGGGTCACTACTGAGGGAGTGCCGCACTGTCAGAGGGTCTGTACTGAGGGAGTGCTGCACTGTCAGAGGGTCAGTACTGAGGGAGTGCCGCACTGTCAGAGGGTCAGTACTGAGGGAGTGCCGCACTGTCAGAGGGTCAGTACTGAGGGAGTGCTGCACTGTCAGAGTGTCAGTACTGAGGCAGTGCCGCACTGTCAGAGGGTCAGTACTGAGGGAGTGCTGCACTGTCAGAGGGTCAGTACTGAGGGAGCGCTGCACTGTCAGAGAGTCAGTGCTGAGGGAGTGCCGCACTGCCAGAGGGTCAGTACTGAGGGACTGCCACACTGTCAGAGAGTCAGTACTGAGGGAGTGCTGCACTGTCAGAGGGTCAGTACTGAGGGAGTGCCCCACTGTCAGAGGGTCAGTGCTGAGGGAGTGCCGCACTGCCAGAGGGTCAGTACTGAGGGACTGCCACACTGTCAGAGAGTCAGTACTGAGGGAGTGCCGCACTGTCAGATGGTCAGTACTGAGGGAGTGCTGCACTGTCAGAGGGTCAGTACTGAGGGAGTGCTGCACTGTCAGAGGGTCAGTACTGAGGGAGTGCCGCACTGTCAGAGGGTCAGTACTGAGGGAGTGCCGCACTGTCAGAGGGTCAGTACTGAGGGAGTGCCGCACTGTCAGAGGGTCAGTACTGAGGGAGTGCCGCACTGTCAGAGGGTCTGTACTGAGGAAGTGCTGCACTGTCAGAGGGTCAGTACTGAGGGAGTGCCGCACTGTCAGAGGGTCAGTGCTGAGGGAGTGACGCACTGTCAGAGGGTCAGTACTGAGGGAGTGCCGCACTGTCAGAGGGTAAGTACAGAGGGAGTGCTGCACTGTCAGAGGGTCACTACTGAGGGAGAGCTGCACGGTCAGAGGGTCAGTACTGAGGGAGTGCTGCACTGCCAGAGGGTCAGTACTGAGGGAGCGCCGCACTGTCAGAGGGTCAGTACTGAGGGAGTGCTGCTCTGTCAGAAGGTCAGTACTGAGGGAGTGCCGCACTGTCAGAGGGTCAGGAATGAGGGAGCGCCGCTCTGTCAGAGGGTCAGTACTGAGGGAGTGCTGCACTGTCAGAGGGTCAGTACTGAGGGAGTGCCGCGCTGTCAGAGGGTCAGGACTGAGGGAGCGCCGCACTGTCAGAGGGTCAGTACTGAGGGAGTGCTGCACTGTCAGAGGGTCAGACTGAGGGAGTGCTGCACGGTCAGAGGGTCAGTACTGAGGGAGTGCTGCACTGTCAGAGGGTCACTACTGAGGGAGTGCTGCACTGTTAGAGGGTCAGCACTGAGGGAGTGCTGCACTGTCAGAGGGTCAGTACTGATATAGCGCCGCACTGTCAGAGGGTCAGTACTGAGGGAGTGCTGCACTGTCAGAGGGTCAGTACTGAGGGAGTGCCGCACTGTCGGAGGGTCAGTGCTGAGGGAGTGCTGCAATGTCAGATGGTCAGTACTGAGGGAGTGCTGCACTGTTGGAGGGTCAGTTCTGAGGGAGTGCTGCACTGTAAGAGGGTCAGTACTGAGGGAGTGCTGCACTGTCAGAGGGTCAGTACTGAGGGAGCGCTGCACTGTCAGAGGGTCAGTACTGAGGGAGTGCTGCACTGTTGGAGGGTCAGTTCTGAGGGAGTGCTGCACTGTCAGAGGGTCAGTACTGAGGGAGTGCTGCACTGTCAGAGGGTCAGTTCTGAGGGAGTGCCGCACTGTCAAAGGGTAAGTACTGAGGGAATGCTGCACTGTCAGAGGGTCAGTACTGAGGGATTGCTGCACTGTCAGAGGGTAAGTACTGAGGGAGTGCCGCACTGTCAGAGGGTCAGTACTGAGGGAGTGCTGCACTGTCAGAGGGTCAGTACGGAGGGAGTGCAGCACTGTCAGAGGGTCAGTACTGAGGGAGTGCAGCACTGTCAGAGGGTCAGTACTGAGGGAGTGCCGCACTGTCAGAGGGTCAGTAGTGAGGGAGTGCTGCACCGTCAGAGGGTCAGTACTGAGGGAGCGCTGCACTGTCAGAGGGTCAGTACTGAGGGAGCGCTGCACTGTCAGAGGGTCAGTACTGAGGCAGTACCGTACTGTCAGAGGGTCAGTACTGAGGGAGTGCTGCGCTGTCAGAGGGTCAGTACTGAGGGAGTGCTGCACTGTCAGAGGGTCAGTACTGAGGGAGTGCCGCATTGTCAGAGGGTCAGTACTGAGGCAGTGCCGCACTGCCAGAGGGTCAGTACTGAGGGAGCGCCGCACTGTCAGAGGGCCAGTACTGAGGGAGTGCTGCACTGTCAGAGGGTCAGTACTGAGGGAGCGCTGCACTGTCAGAGGGTCAGTACTGAGGCAGTACCGTACTGTCAGAGGGTCAGTACTGAGGGAGTGCTGCGCTGTCAGAGGGTCAGTACTGAGGGAGTGCTGCACTGTCAGAGGGTCAGTACTGAGGGAGTGCCGCATTGTCAGAGGGTCAGTACTGAGGCAGTGCCGCACTGCCAGAGGGTCAGTACTGAGGGAGCGCCGCACTGTCAGAGGGCCAGTACTGAGGGAGTGCTGCACTGTCAGAGGGTCAGTACTGATGGAGCGCTGCACTGTCCGAGGGTCAGTACTGAGGGAGTGCTGCACTGTCAGAGGGTCAATACTGAGGGAGCGCCGCACTGTCAGAGGGTCAGTACTGAGGGAGTGCCGCACTGTCAGAGGGTCAGTGCTGAGGGAGCGCCGCACTGTCAAAGGGTCAGTACTGAGGGAGCGCCGCACTGTCAGAGGGTCAGTACTGAGGGAGCGCTGCACTGTCAGAGAGTCAGTACTGAGGGAGTGCTTCACTGTCAGAGGGTCAGTACTGAGGGAGCGCTGCACTGTCAGAGGGTCAATACTGAGGGAGTGCTGCACTGTCAGAGGGTCAGTACTGAGGGAGCGACGCACTGTCAGAGAGTCAGTACTGAGGGAGTGCTGCACTGTCAGAGGGTCTGTACTGAGGGAGCGCTGCACTGTCAGAGGGTCAGTACTGAGGGAGCGCTGCACTGTCAGATGGTCAGTGCTGAGGGAGTGCCGCACTGTCAGAGGGTCAGTACTGAGGCAGTGCCGCCCTGTCAGAGGGTCAGTACTGAGGGAGTGCTGCACTGTCAGAGGGTCAGTACTGAGGGAGTGCTGCACTGTCAGAGGGTCAGTACTGAGGGAGTGCTGCACTGTCAGAGTGTCAGTACTGAGGCAGTGCCGCACTGTCAGAGGGTCAGTACTGAGGGAGTGCTGCACTGTCAGAGGGTCAGTACTGAGGGAGCGCTGCACTGTCAGAGAGTCAGTGCTGAGGGAGTGCCGCACTGCCAGAGGGTCAGTACTGAGGGACTGCCACACTGTCAGAGAGTCAGTACTGAGGGAGTGCTGCACTGTCAGAGGGTCAGTACTGAGGGAGTGCCGCACTGTCAGAGGGTCAGTGCTGAGGGAGTGCGGCACTGCCAGAGGGTCAGTACTGAGGGACTGCCACACTGTCAGAGAGTCAGTACTGAGGGAGTGCCGCACTGTCAGATGGTCAGTACTGAGGGAGTGCTGCACTGTCAGAGGGTCAGTACTGAGGGAGTGCCGCACTGTCAGAGGGTCAGTACTGAGGGAGCGTCGCACTGTCAGAGGGTCAGTACTGAGGGAGAGCCGCACTGTCAGTGGGTCAGTACTGAGGGAGTGCCGCACTGTCAGAGGGTCAGTACTGAGGGAGTGCCGCACTGTCAGAGGGTCAGTACTGATGGAGAGCTGCACTGTCAGAGGGTCAGTACTGAGGGAGTGCCGCACTGTCAGAGGATCAGTACAAAGTGAGTGCTGCACTGTCAGAGGGTCAGTACTGAGGGAGTGCTGCACTTTCAGAGGGTCAGTACTGAGGGAGTGCTGCACTGTCAGAGGGTCAGGACTGATGGAGTGTTGCACTATCAGAGGGTCAGTCCTGAGGGAGCGCTGCACAGTCAGAGGGTCAGTACTGAGGGTGTGGTGCACTGTCAGAGGGTCAGTACCGAGGGAGTGCTGCACTGTCAGAGGGTCAGTACTGAGGGAGTGCAGCACTGTCAGAGGGTCAGTACTGAGGGAGTGCCGCACTGTCAGAGGGCCAGTAGTGAGGGAGTGCTGCACTGTCAGAGGGTCAGTACTGAGGGAGCGCTGCACTGTCAGAAGGTCAGTACTGAGGGAGCGCTGCACTGTCAGAGGGTCAGTACTGAGGCAGTGCCGCACTGTCAGAGGGTCAGTACTGAGGGAGTGCTGCGCTGTCAGAGGGTCAGTACTGAGGGAGTGCTGCACTGTCAGAGGGTCAGTACTGAGGGAGTGCCGCATTGTCAGAGGGTCAGTACTGAGGCAGTGCCGCACTGTCAGAGGGTCAGTACTGAGGGAGCGCCGCACTGTCAGAGGGTCAGTACTGAGGGAGTGCTGCACTGTCAGAGGGTGAGTACTGAGGGAGCGCTGCACTGTCCGAGGGTCAGTACTGAGGGAGTGCTGCACTGTCAGAGGGTCAATACTGAGGGAGCGCCGCACTGTCAGAGGGTCAGTACTGAGGGAGTGCCGCACTGTCAGAGGGTCAGTGCTGAGGGAGCGCCGCACTGTCAGAGGGTCAGTACTGAGGGAGCGCCGCACTGTCAGAGGGTCAGTACTGAGGGAGCGCTGCACTGTCAGAGAGTCAGTACTGAGGGAGTGCTTCACTGTCAGAGGGTCAGTACTGAGGGAGCGCTGCACTGTCAGAGGGTCAATACTGAGGGAGTGCTGAACTGTCAGAGGGTCAGTACTGAGGGAGCGACGCACTGTCAGAGGGTCAGTACTGAGGGAGTGCTGCATTGTCAGAGGGTCAGTACTGAGGGAGAGCTGGACTGTCAGAGGGTCAGTACTGAGGGAGTGCTGCACTGTCAGAGGCTCAGTACTGAGGGAGTGCTGCACTGTCAGAGGGTCAGTACTGAGGCAGTGCCGCCCTGTCAGAGGGTCAGTACTGAGGGAGTGCTGCACTGTCAGAGGGTCAGTACTGAGGGAGTGCTGCACTGTCAGAGGGTCAGTACTGAGGGAGTGCTGCACTGTCAGAGGGTCAGTACTGAGGCAGTGCCGCACTGTCAGAGGGTCAGTACTGAGGGAGCGCTGCACTGTCAGAGAGTCAGTACTGAGGGAGTGCTGCACTGTCAGAGAGTCAGTGCTGAGGGAGTGCCGCACTGCCAGAGGGTCAGTACTGTGGGACTGCCACACTGTCAGAGAGTCAGCACTGAGGGAGTGCTGCACTGTCAGAGGGTCAGTACTGAGGGAGTGCCGCACTGTCAGAGGGTCAGTGCTGAGGGAGTGCCGCACTGCCAGAGGGTCAGTACTGAGGGACTGCCACACTGTCAGAGAGTCAGTACTGAGGGAGTGCTGCACTGTCAGAGGGTCAGTACTGAGGGAGTGCCGCACTGTCAGAGGGTCAGTACTGAGGGAGCGTCGCACTGTCAGAGGGTCAGTACTGAGGGAGAGCCGCACTGTCAGTGGGTCAGTACTGAGGGAGTGCCGCACTGTCAGAGGGTCAGTACTGAGGGAGTGCCGCACTGTCAGAGGGTCAGTACTGATGGAGAGCTGCACTGTCAGAGGGTCAGTACTGAGGGAGTGCCGCACTGTCAGAGGATCAGTACAAAGTGAGTGCCGCACTGTCAGAGGATCAGTACTGAGGGAGTGCCGCACTGTCAGAGGGTCAGTACTGAGGGAGTGCTGCACTGTCAGAGGGTCAGTACAGAGGGAGTGCTGCACTGCCAGAGGGTCAGTACTGAGGGAGCGCCGGACTGGCAGAGGGTCAGTACTGAGGGAGTGCCGCACGGTCGGAGGGTCAGTACAGAGTGAGTGCTGCACTGCCAGAGGGTCAGTACTGAGGAAGCGCCGTACTGTCAGAGGGTCAGTACTGAGGGAGTGCTGCACTGTCAGAGGGTCAGTACTGAGGGAGCGCCGCACTTTCAGAGGGTCAGTACTGAGGGAGTGCTGCACTGTCAGAGAGTCAGTACTGAGGGAGTGTTGCACTATCAGAGGGTCAGTACTGAGGGAGCGCCGCACTTTCAGAGGGTCAGTACTGAGGGAGTGCTGCACTGTCAGAGAGTCAGTACTGAGGGAGTGTTGCACTATCAGAGGGTCAGTACTGAGGGAGTGCCGCACTGTCAGAGGGTCAGTACTGAGGGAGTGCTGCACTGTCAGAGGGTCAGTACTGAGGCAGTGCCGCCCTGTCAGAGGGTCAGTACTGAGGGAGTGCTGCACTGTCAGAGGGTCAGTACTGAGGGAGTGCTGCACTGTCAGAGGGTCAGTACTGAGGGAGTGCTGCACTGTCAGAGGGTCAGTACTGAGGCAGTGCCGCACTGTCAGAGGGTCAGTACTGAGGGAGCGCTGCACTGTCAGAGAGTCAGTACTGAGGGAGTGCTGCACTGTCAGAGAGTCAGTGCTGAGGGAGTGCCGCACTGCCAGAGGGTCAGTACTGAGGGACTGCCACACTGTCAGAGAGTCAGTACTGAGGGAGTGCTGCACTGTCAGAGGGTCAGTACTGAGGGAGTGCCGCACTGTCAGAGGGTCAGTGCTGAGGGAGCGTCGCACTGTCAGAGGGTCAGTACTGAGGGAGAGCCGCACTGTCAGTGGGTCAGTACTGAGGGAGTGCCGCACTGTCAGAGGGTCAGTACTGAGGGAGTGCCGCACTGTCAGAGGGTCAGTACTGATGGAGAGCTGCACTGTCAGAGGGTCAGTACTGAGGGAGTGCCGCACTGTCAGAGGATCAGTACAAAGTGAGTGCCGCACTGTCAGAGGATCAGTACTGAGGGAGTGCCGCACTGTCAGAGGGTCAGTACTGAGGGAGTGCTGCACTGTCAGAGGGTCAGTACAGAGGGAGTGCTGCACTGCCAGAGGGTCAGTACTGAGGGAGCGCCGGACTGGCAGAGGGTCAGTACTGAGGGAGTGCCGCACGGTCGGAGGGTCAGTACAGAGTGAGTGCTGCACTGCCAGAGGGTCAGTACTGAGGGAGCGCCGTACTGTCAGAGGGTCAGTACTGAGGGAGTGCTGCACTGTCAGAGGGTCAGTACTGAGGGAGCGCCGCACTTTCAGAGGGTCAGTACTGAGGGAGTGCTGCACTGTCAGAGAGTCAGTACTGAGGGAGTGTTGCACTATCAGAGGGTCAGTACTGAGGGAGCGCCGCACTTTCAGAGGGTCAGTACTGAGGGAGTGCTGCACTGTCAGAGGGTCAGTACTGAGGGAGTGCCGCACTTTTAGAGGGTCAGTACTGAAGGAGTGCTGCACTGTCAGAGGGTCAGTACTGAGGGAGAGCTGCACTGTCAGAGGGTCAGCACCGAGGGAGTGCTGCACTGTCAGAGGGTCAGTACTGAGGGAGTGCTGCACTGTCAGAGGGTCAGTACTCAGGGAGTGCTGCACTGTCAGAAGGTCAGTACTGAGGGAGTGCTGCACTGTTGGAGGGTCAGTTCTGAGGGAGTGCCGCACTGTCAGAGGGTCAGTACTGAGGGAGTGCTGCACTGTCAGAGGGTCAATACTGAGGGAGTGCTGCACTGTTGGAGGGTCAGTTCTGAGGGAGTGCTGCACTGTCAGAGGGTCAGTACTGAGGGAGTGCCGCACTGTCAGAGGGTCAATACTGAGGGAGTGCTGCACTGTCAGAGGTTAAGTACTGAGGGAATGCTGCACTGTCAGAGGGTCAGTACTGAGGGAGTGCCGCACTGTCAGAGGGTCAGTACTGAGGGAGTGCTGCACTGTCAGAGGGTCAGTACTCAGGGAGTGCTGCACTGTCAGAGGGTCAGTACTCAGGGAGTGCTGCACTGTCAGAAGGTCAGTACTGAGGGAGTGCTGCACTGTTGGAGGGTCAGTTCTGAGGGAGTGCCGCACTGTCAGAGTGTCAGTACTGAGGGAGTGCCGCACTGTCAGAGGGTCAGTACTGAGGGAGTGCTGCACTGTCAGAGGGTCAATACTGAGGGAGTGCCGCACTGTCAGAGGGTCAGTACTGAGGGAGTGCTGCACTGTCAGAGGGTCAGTACTGAGGGAGTGCCGCACTGTCAGAGCGTCAGTACTGAGGGAGTGCTGCACTGTCAGAGGGTCAGTACTCAGGGAGTGCTGCACTGTCAGAGGGTCAGTACTCAGGGAGTGCTGCACTGTCAGAAGGTCAGTACTGAGGGAGTGCTGCACTGTCAGAGGGTCAGTACTGAGGGAGTGCCGCACTGGCAGAGGGTCAGTTCTGAGGGAGTGCTGCACTGTCAGAGGGTCAGTACTGAGGGAGTGCCGCACTGTCAGAGGGTCAGTACTGAGGGAGTGCCGCACTGTCAGAGGGTCAGTACTGAGGGAGTGCTGCACTGTCAGAGGGTCAGTACTGAGGGAGTGCCGCACTGTCAGAGCGTCAGTACTGAGGGAGTGCCGCACTGTCAGAAGGTCAGTACTGAGGGAGTGCTGCACTGTTGGAGGGTCAGTTCTGAGGGAGCGCCGCACTGTCAGAGGGTCAGTACTGAGGGAGTGCTGCACTGTTGGAGGGTCAGTTCTGAGGGAGAGCTGCACTGTCAGAGGGTCAGTACTGAGGGAGTGCCGCACTGTCAGAGGGGTAGTACTGATAGAGTGCTGCACTGTCGGAGAGTCAGTACTGAGGGAGTGCTGCACTGTCGGAGAGTCAGTACTGTCGCATCATAAACCCCCCCCAACCTCATGCGAGCCTCTGTCTCTCTCCTTTTTCGACAGAGAGTGGGACTGTTCGCGGGTTCCTGGCCTGGCTGCCCAAGGTGACATGGAGAGAGGGGGATGGGAGGAAGGGGGAGAGTGAGAGTGGGAGCAGGAGTGGGGGGAAGGAGAGGGCGGAGAGGGCGGGGGGGGCGGGGGGGGAGGCGAGCGAAGTAGGGAGGGAACGGGAGCGTTCGGGAGGCAAAGGTGAGGGAGCGACCTGGAGCGAGGGGGAGGGGAGGAAGCGGGCGGGGGAAGAGAGGGAGGGAGGGAGCACGGAGGGAGAAAAGGGGGAGGGTGGAATGGGGGAGGGAGAGAGAGTGGGAAAGAGGAACGAGGGAGAGGGGAGAGGGCGAACAAGGTGAAGAGAGGGAGGCGGGAATTTTGGGGGGGAGGAGAGGGGGTGTGTGAGGGGAAGTGTGAAATCGAGAAGGATGAGAGTGTCATGAATGAAAATGAAATGAAAATCGCTTATTGTCACAAGTAGGCTTCAATGAAGTTACTGTGAAAAGCCCCTCGTCGCCACATTCCGGCGCCTGTTCGGGGAGGCCGGTACGGGAATTGAACCCTCGCTGCTGGCCTGCCTTGGTCTGCTTTAAAAGCCAGCGATTTAGCCCAGTATTACGGTACCGGAGAGGCTGAAGTGCCATTGAGTAAACCTAGGGCTTTTACCATTGGCTGTAGAGTATGGTAGCTCCGCCCCGATAGGTGGGGTATAAGAACCTGTGCCGTCCCAGCAGCCCTCATTCTCTACCTGAGCTGCTGGGCAACACTTCTAGCTCATTTAAGCCTTCAGTTGTACTACAACCTCGTTTTAGTAGTTACTGATCGTGCATCGCTCTGTCCTTACTCTGTGCCTTTCCCTCCCTCCCTCTCCGCAGTAATTAGAGCACTCACCTTACTCGGCGGAACAGTAGGGATGACGGAAGGGTGGCTAACGGAGCTTGGAAAGCTCCCTCACTCTCCCCGAAGACTCGACGTGGAAGAGAGACTGCGCCAACGAGACGGTGACGAGGAGGCGTCCTGCGTCTTCCTCGTATTCCCCGCGAACCCAGCCTGACAGGGCAGCACGCAGGGAACGCCCCTGCAGATTATTCCTCCCTCAGTGAGCGTGACTCTCGTGAGCACGCCAGCGTTTCAGCCTTTCACCCCCTTCCACATTTCACAAGCCTCCCCGGTCCGCCTCAGCGAAAGGCTGAGAGTGGGCTGGGGGGGTTTAACTCATTCACCTCATCAAAAGCCTTGTTCACGCTCCTGTCTTTTTAATTATTCCGTACACCAGTAAATTCCTGGAAAAAAATGTCTTTTGCGAGTCTAATTTGACTGAGGGGGGGGGGGGGGGGTGGGGGGGGCCTGTCCTGTACCTGTCCTGGGAGAGCTCGATGCTGACACTGGGTATAAAGTGGGGGACACACTGTCAGGGTAATGTAGAGGGAGCTCTACACTGTATCTAACCCGTGCTGTACCTGTCCTGGGAGAGCTCGATGCTGACACTGGGTATAAAGTGGAGGACACACTGTCAGGGTAATGTAGAGGGAGCTCTACACTGTATCTAACCCGTGCTGTACCAGACCTGGGAGCGCTCGATGCTGACACTGGGCATAAAGTGAGGGGGACACTGTCAGGGTAATGTAGAGGGAGCTCTAAACGGTATCTAACACGTGCTGTACCTGTCCTGGGAGCGCTCGATGCTGACACTGGGTATAAAGTGGGGGACACACTGTCAGGTTAATGTAGAGGGAGCTCTACACTGTATCTAACCCGTGCTGTACCTGTCCTGGGTGAGCTCGATGCTGACACTGGGTATAAAGTGGGGGCAACACTGTCAGGGTAATGTAGAGGGAGCTCTACACTGTATCTACCCTGTGCTGTACCTGACCTGGGAGCGCTAGATGCTGACACTGGGTATACAGTGGGGGGCACACACTGTCCAGGTAATGTAGAGCGAGCTCTACACTGTATCTACCCCGTGCTGTACCTGTCCTGGGAGAGCTCGATGCTGACACTGGGTATATAGTGGGCACACCCTGTCCAGGTAACATAGAGCGAGCTCTACACAGTACATAACCCGTGCTGTTCCTGTCCTGGGAGAGCTCGATGCTGACACTGGGTATAAAGTGGGGGCCACACTGTCAGAGTAATGTAGAGGGAGCTCTACACTGTATCTAACCCGTGCTGTACCTGTCCTGGGAGAGCTCGATGCTGACACTGGGTATAAAGTGGGGGACACACTGTCAGGGTAATGTAGAGGGAGCTCTACACTGTATCTAACCCGTGCTGTACCAGACCTGGGAGCGCTCGATGCTGACACTGGGTATAAAGTGAGGGGGACACTGTCAGGGTAATGTAGAGGGAGCTCTAAGCGGTATCTAACACGTGCTGTACCTGTCCTGGGAGCGCTCGATGCTGACACTGGGTATAAAGTGGGGGACACACTGTCAGGTTAATGTAGAGGGAGCTCTACACTGTATCTAAACCGTGCTGTACCTGTCCTGGGTGAGCTCGATGCTGACACTGGGTATAAAGTGGGGGCAACACTGTCAGGGTAATGTAGAGGGAGCTCTACACTGTATCTACCCTGTGCTGTACCTGACCTGGGAGCGCGAGATGCTGACACTGGGTATAAAGTGGGGGGGACACTGTCAGGGTAATTTAGACGGAGCTCTACACTGTGTCTAACCCGTGCTGTACCTGTCCTGGGAGAGCTCGATGCTGACACTGGGTATACAGTGGGGGGCACACACTGTCCAGGTAATGTAGAGCGAGCTCTACACTGCATCTACCCCGTGCTGTACATGTCCTCGGAGAGCTCGATGCTGACACTGGGTATATAGTGGGCACACCCTGTCCAGGTAACGTAGAGCGAGCTCTACACAGTACATAACCCGTGCTGTACCTGTCCTGGGAGAGCTCGATGCTGACACTGGGTATAAAGTGGGGGCAACACTGTCAGGTTAATGTAGAGGGAGCTCTACACTGTATCTACCCTGTGCTGTACCTGTCCTGGGAGAGCTCGATGCTGACACTGGGTATAAAGTAGGGGGGACACTGTCAGAGTAATGTAGAGGGAGCTCTACACTGTATCTAACCCGTGCTGTACCTGTCCTGGGAGAGCTCGATGCTGACACTGGGTATAAAGTGGGGGGGACACTGTCAGAGTAATGTAGAGGGAGCTCTACACTGTATCTAACCCGTGCTGTACCTGTCCTGGGAGAGCTCGATGCTGACACTGGGTATAAAGTGGAGGACACACTGTCAGGGTAATGTAGAGAGAGCTCTACACTGTATCTAACCCGTGCTGTACCTGTCCTGGGTGAGCTCGATGCTGACACTGGGTATAAAATGGGGGCCACACTGTCAGGTTAATGTAGAGGGAGCTCTACACTGTATCTAACCCCTACTGTACCTGTCCTGGGAGAGCGCGATGCTGACACTGGGTATAAAGTGGGGGACACACTGTCAGCGTAATTTAGAGGGAGCTCTACACAGTATCTAACCCGTGCTGTACCTGTCCTGGGAGAGCTCGATGCTGACACTGGGTATACAGTGGGGGGCACACACTGACCAGGTAATGTAGAGCGAGCTCTACACTGTATCTACCCCGTGCTGTACCTGTCCTGGGAGAGCTCGATGCTGACACTGGGTATAAAGTGGGCACACACTGTCCAGGTAACGTAGAGGGAGCTCTACACTGTATCTAACCCGTGCTGTACCTGTCCTGGGAGAGCTCGATGCTGACACTGGGTATAAAGTGGGGGACACACTGTCAGGGAAATGTAGAGCGTTCTCTACACTGTATCTAACCCGTGCTGTACCTTTCCTGGGACAGTTCGATGCTGACACTGGGTATAAAGTGGGGGACACACTGTCAGGGTAATGTAGAGGGCGCTCGACACAGTATCTAACCCATGCTGTACCTGTCCTGGGAGAGCTCGATGCTGACACTGGGTATAAAGTGGGGGGGACACTGTCAGGGTAATGTAGAGGGAGATCTACACTGTATCTAACCCGTGCTGTACCTGTCCTGGGAGAGCTCATTGCTGACACTGGGTATAAAGTGGGGGACAATCTGTCAGGGTAATGTAGAGGGAGCTCTACACTGTATCTAACCCATGCTGTACCTGTCCTGGGAGAGCTTGATGCTGACAGTGGGTATAAAGTGGGGGACACACTGTCAGGGTAATGTAGAGGGAGCTCTACACTGTATCTAACCCGTGCTGCACCTGTCCTGGGAGCGCTCGATGCCGACACTGGGTATAAAGTGGGGGACACACTCTCAGGGTAATGTAGAGGGAGATCTACACTGTATCTAACCCCTGCTGTACCTGTCCTGGGAGCGCTCGATGGTGACACTGGGTATAAAGTGGGGGACACACTCTCAGGGTAATGTAGAGGGAGATCTACACTGTATCTAACCCCTGCTGTACCTGTCCTGGGAGCGCTCGATGCTGGCACTGGGTATAAAGTGGGTGACACACTGTCAGGGTAATGTAGAGGGAGCTCTACACTGTATCTAACCCGTGCTGTACCAGTCCTGGGAGCACTCGATGCTGACACTGGGTATAAAGTGAGGGGGACACTGTCAGGGTAATGTCGAGGGAGCTCTAAACTGTATCTAACCCGTGCTGTACCTATCCAGGGAGAGCTCGATGCCGACACTGGGTATAAAGTGGGAGGGACACTGTCAGGGTAATGTAGAGAGAGCTCTACACAATGTCTTAACCCGTGCTGTACCTGTACTGGGAGAGCTCGATGCTGACACTGGGTATAAAGTGGGGGACACACTGTCAGGGTAATGTAGAGGGAGCCCTACACTGTATCTAACCCGTGCTGTACCTGTCCTGGGTGAGCTTGATGCTGACACTGGGTATAAAGTGGGGGCCACACTGTCAGGGTAATGTAGAGGGAGCTCTACACTGTATCTAACCTGTGCTGTACCAGTCCTGGGAGCGCTCGATGCTGACACTGGGTATAAAGTGGGGGACACACTGTCAGGGAAATGTAGAGCGTTCTCTACACTGTATCTAACCCGTGCTGTACCTTTCCTGGGACAGTTCGATGCTGACACTGGGTATAAAGTGGGGGACACACTGTCAGGGTAATGTAGAGGGCGCTCGACACAGTATCTAACCCATGCTGTACCTGTCCTGGGAGAGCTCGATGCTGACACTGGGTATAAAGTGGGGGGGACACTGTCAGGGTAATGTAGAGGGAGATCTACACTGTATCTAACCCGTGCTGTACCTGTCCTGGGAGAGCTCATTGCTGACACTGGGTATAAAGTGGGGGACAATCTGTCAGGGTAATGTAGAGGGAGCTCTACACTGTATCTAACCCATGCTGTACCTGTCCTGGGAGAGCTTGATGCTGACAGTGGGTATAAAGTGGGGGACACACTGTCAGGGTAATGTAGAGGGAGCTCTACACTGTATCTAACCCGTGCTGCACCTGTCCTGGGAGCGCTCGATGCCGACACTGGGTATAAAGTGGGGGACACACTCTCAGGGTAATGTAGAGGGAGATCTACACTGTATCTAACCCCTGCTGTACCTGTCCTGGGAGCGCTCGATGGTGACACTGGGTATAAAGTGGGGGACACACTCTCAGGGTAATGTAGAGGGAGATCTACACTGTATCTAACCCCTGCTGTACCTGTCCTGGGAGCGCTCGATGCTGGCACTGGGTATAAAGTGGGTGACACACTGTCAGGGTAATGTAGAGGGAGCTCTACACTGTATCTAACCCGTGCTGTACCAGTCCTGGGAGCACTCGATGCTGACACTGGGTATAAAGTGAGGGGGACACTGTCAGGGTAATGTCGAGGGAGCTCTAAACTGTATCTAACCCGTGCTGTACCTATCCAGGGAGAGCTCGATGCCGACACTGGGTATAAAGTGGGAGGGACACTGTCAGGGTAATGTAGAGAGAGCTCTACACAATGTCTTAACCCGTGCTGTACCTGTACTGGGAGAGCTCGATGCTGACACTGGGTATAAAGTGGGGGACACACTGTCAGGGTAATGTAGAGGGAGCCCTACACTGTATCTAACCCGTGCTGTACCTGTCCTGGGTGAGCTTGATGCTGACACTGGGTATAAAGTGGGGGCCACACTGTCAGGGTAATGTAGAGGGAGCTCTACACTGTATCTAACCTGTGCTGTACCTGACCTGGGAGCGCTAGATGCTGACAGTGGGTATAAAGTGGGGGGGACACTGTCAGGGTAATTTAGACGGAGCTCTACACTGTGTCTAACCCTTGCTGTACCTGGCCTGGGAGAGCTCGATGCTGACACTGGGTATAAAGTGGGGGGGACACTGTCAGAGTAATGTAGAGGGAGCTCTACACTGTATCTAACCCGTGCTGTACCTGTCCTGGGAGCGCTCGATGCTGACACTGGGTATAAAGTGGGGGACACACTGTCAGGGTAATGTAGAGGGAGATCTACACTGTATCTAACCCCTGCTGTACCTGTCCTGGGAGCGCTCGATGCTGGCACTGGGTATAAAGTGGGTGACACACTGTCAGGGTAATGTAGAGGGAGCTCTACACTGTATCTAACCCGTGCTGTACCAGTCCTGGGAGCGCTCGATGCTGACACTGGGTATAAAGTGAGGGGGACACTGTCAGGGTAATGTAGAGAGAGCTCTACACAATGTCTTAACCCGTGCTGTACCTGTACTGGGAGAGCTCGATGCTGACACTGGGTATAAAGTAGGGGGGACACTGTCAGAGTAATGTAGAGGGAGCTCTACACTGTATCTAACCCGTGCTGTACCTGTCCTGGGTGAGCTCGATGCTGACACTGGGTATAAAGTGGGGGCCACACTGCCAGGTTAATGTAGAGGGAGCTCTACACAGTATCTAACCTGTGCTGTACCTGTCCTGGGAGAGCTCGATGCTGACACTGGGTATAAAATGGGGGCCACACTGTCAGAGTAATGTAGAGGGAGCTCTACACTGTATCTAACCCCTGCTGTACCTGTCCTGGGAGAGCGCGATGCTGACACTGGGTATAAAGTGGGGGACACACTGTCAGCGTAATGTAGAGGGAGCTCTACACTGTATCTAACCCCTGCTGTACCTGTCCTGGGAGAGCGCGATGCTGACACTGGGTATAAAGTGGAGGACACACTGTCAGGGTAATGTAGAGGGAGCTCTACACTGTATCCAACCCGTGCTGTACCTGTCCTGGGAGAGCTCGATGCTGACACTGGGTATACAGTGGGGGGCACACACTGTCCAGGTAATGTAGAGCGAGCTCTACACTGTATCTACCCCGTGCTGTACCTGTCCAGGGAGAGCTCGATGCTGACCCTGGGTATAAAGTGGGCACACACTGTCAGGGTAATGTAGAGCGTTCTCTACACTGTATCTAACCCGTGCTGTACCTTTCCTGGGACAGTTCGATGCTGACACTGGGTATAAAGTGGGGGGCACACACTGTCAGGGTAATGTAGAGGGAGCTCTACACTGTATCTAACCCGTGCTGTACCTGTCCTGGGAGAGCTCGATGCTGACACTGGGTATAAAGTGGGGGGGACACTGTCAGGGTAATGTAGAGGGAGATCTGCACTGTATCTAACCCGTGCTGTACCTGTCCTGGGAGAGCTCATTGCTGACACTGGGTATAAAGTGGGGGACACTCTGTCAGGGTAATGTAGAGGGAGCTCTACACTGTATCTAACCCATGCTGTACCTGTCCTGGGAGCGCTCGATGCTGACACTGGGTTTAAAGTGGGGGACACACTGTCAGGGTAATGCAGAGGGAGCTCTACCCTGTATCTAACCTGTGCTGTACCTGTCCTGGGAGAGCTCGATGCTGACAGTGGGTATAAAGTGGGGGACACACTGTCAGGGTAATGTAGAGGGAGCTCTACACTGTATCTAACCCGTGCTGTACCTGTCCTGGGAGAGCTCGATGCTGACACTGGGTATAAAGTGGGGGACACACTGTCAGGGTAATGTAGAGGGAGCTCTACACTGTATCTAACCCGTGCTGTACCTGTCCTGGGAGAGCTCGATGCTGACACTGGGTATAAAGTGGGGGGGACACTGTCAGGGTAATGTAGAGGGAGCTCTACACTGTATCTAACCCGTGCTGTACCTGTCCTGGGAGCGCTCGATGCTGACACTGGGTATAAAGTGGGGGACACACTGTCAGGGTAATGTAGAGGGAGCTCTACACTGTATCCAACCCGTGCTGTACCTGTCCTGGGAGAGCTCGATGCTGACACTGGGTATAAAGTGGGGGGGACACTGTCAGGGTAATGTAGAGGGAGATCTACACTGTATCTAACCCCTGCTGTACCTGTCCTGGGAGCGCTCGATGCTGACACTGGGTATAAAGTGAGGGGGACACTGTCAGGGTAATGTAGAGGGAGCTCTAAACTGTATCTAACCCGTGCTGTACCTGTCCAGGGAGAGCTCGATGCCGACACTGGGTATAAAGTGGGAGGGACACTGTCAGGGTAATGTAGAGAGAGCTCTACACAATGTCTTAACCCGTGCTGTACCTGTACTGGGAGAGCTCGATGCTGACACTGGGTATAAAGTGGGGGACACACTGTCAGGGTAATGTAGAGGGAGCTCTACACTGTATCTAACCCGTGCTGTACCTGTCCTGGGAGAGCTCGATGCTGACACTGGGTATAAAGTGGGCACACACTGTCCAGGTAACGTAGAGCGAGCTCTACACAGTACATAACCCGTGCTGTACCTGTCCTGGGAGAGCTCGATGCTGACACTGGGTATAAAGTGGGGGACACACTGTCAGGGTAATGTAGAGGGAGCTCTACACTGTATCTAACCCGTGCTGAACCTGTCCTGGGAGAGCTCGATGCTGACACTGGGTATAAAGTGGGGGACACACTGTCAGGGTAATGTAGAGGGAGCTCTACACTGTATCTACCCTGTGCTGTACCTGTCCTGGGAGAGCTCGATGCTGACACTGGGTATAAAGTGGGGGGGACACTGTCAGAGTAATGTAGAGGGAGCTCTACACTGTATCTAACACGTGCTGTACCTGTCCTGGGTGAGCTCGATGCTGACACTGGGTATAAAGTGGGGGCCACACTGTCAGGTTAATGTAGAGGGAGCTCTACACTGTATCTAACCCCTGCTGTACCTGTCCTGTGAGAGCGCGATGCTGACACTGGGTTTAAAGTGGGGGGGACACTGTTGGGGTAATGTAGAGGGAGCTCTACACTGTATCTAACCTGTGCTGTACCTGTCCTGGGAGAGCTTGATGCTGACAGTGGGTATAAAGTGGAGGACACACTGTCAGGGTAATGTAGAGGGAGCTCTACACTGTATCTAACCCGTGCTGTACCTGTCCTGGGAGAGCTCGATGCTGACACTGGGTATAAAGTGGAGGACACACTGTCAGGGTAATGTAGAGGGAGCTCTACACTGTATCTACCCCGTGCTGTACCTGTCCTGGGAGAGCTCGATGCTGACACTGGGTATAAAGTGGGCACACACTGTCCAGGTAACGTAGAGGGAGCTCTACACTGTATCTAACCCGTGCTGTACCTGTCCTGGGAGAGCTCGATGCTGACACTGGGTATACAGTGGGGGGCACACACTGTCCAGGTAATGTAGAGCGAGCTCTACACTGTATCTACCCCGTGCTGTACCTGTCCTGGGAGAGCTCGCTGCTGACACTGGGTATAAAGTGGGCACACACTGTCAGGGTAATGTAGAGGGAGGTCTACACTGTATCTAACCCGTGCTGTACCTGTCCTGGGAGAGCTCGATGCTGACACTGGGTATAAAGTGGGGGACACACTGTCAGGGTAATGTAGAGGGAGCTCTACACTGTATCTAACCTGTGCTGTACCTGTCCTGGGAGAGCTCGATGCTGACACTGGGTATAAAGTGGGGGACACACTGTCAGCGTAATGTAGAGGGAGCTCTACACTGTATCTAACCCGTGCTGTACCTGTCCTGGGAGAGCTCGATGCTGACACTGGGTATAAAGTGGGGGACACACTGTCAGGGTAATGTAGAGGGAGCTCTACACTGTATCTAACCCGTGCTGTACCTGTCCTGGGAGAGCTCGATGCTGACACTGGGTATAAAGTGGGGGGGACACTGTCAGGGTAATGTAGAGGGAGCTCCACACTGTATCTAACCCGTGCTGTACCTGTCCTGGGAGAGCTCGATGCTGACACTGGGTATAAAGTGGGGGACACACTGTCAGGGTAATGTAGAGGGAGCTCTACACTGTATCTACCCTGTGCTGTACCTGTCCTGGGAGAGCTCGATGCTGACACTGGGTATAAAGTGGGGGGGACACTGTCAGAGTAATGTAGAGGGAGCTCTATACTGTATCTAACCCGTGCTGTACCTGTACTGGGAGAGCTCGATGCTGACACTGGGTATAATGTGGGGGACACACTGTCAGGGTAATGTAGAGGGAGCTCTACACTGTATCTAACCCGTGCTGTACCTGTCCTGGGTGAGCTCGATGCTGACACTGGGTATAAAGTGGGGGCCACACTGTCAGGTTAATGTAGAGGGAGCTCTACACTGTATCTAACCCCTGCTGTACCTGTCCTGGGAGAGCGCGATGCTGACACTGGGTTTAAAGTGGGGGGGACACTGTTGGGGTAATGTAGAGGGAGCTCTACACTGTATCTAACCCGTGCTGTACCTGTCCTGGGTGAGCTCGATGCTGACACTGCGTATAAAGTGGGGGCCACACTGCCAGGTTAATGTAGAGGGAGCTCTACACAGTATCTAACCTGTGCTGTACCTGTCCTGGGAGAGCTCGATGCTGACACTGGGTATAAAGTAGGGGGGACACTGTCAGAGTAATGTAGAGGGAGCTCTACACTGTATCTAACCCGTGCTGTACCTGTCCTGGGAGAGCTCGATGCTGACACTGGGTATAAAGTGGGGTACACACTGTCAGGGTAATGTAGAGGGAGCTCTACACTGTATCTACCCTGTGCTGTACCTGTCCTGGGAGAGCTCGATGCTGACACTGGGTATAAAGTAGGGGGGACACTGTCAGAGTAATGTAGAGGGAGCTCTACACTGTATCTAACCCGTGCTGTACCTGTCCTGGGAGAGCTCGATGCTGACACTGGGTATAAAGTGGGGTACACACTGTCAGGGTAATGTAGAGGGAGCTCTACACTGTATCTAACCCGTGCTGTACCTGTCCTGGGTGAGCTCGATGCTGACACTGCGTATAAAGTGGGGGCCACACTGCCAGGTTAATGTAGAGGGAGCTCTACACAGTATCTAACCTGTGCTGTACCTGTCCTGGGAGAGCTCGATGCTGACACTGGGTATAAAATGGGGGCCACACTGTCAGAGTAATGTAGAGGGAGCTCTACACTCTATCTAACCCGTGCTGTACCTGTCCTGGGAGAGCTCGATGCTGACACTGGGTATAAAGTGGGGGACACACTGTCAGGGTAATGTAGAGGGAGCTCTACACTGTATCTAACCCCTGCTTTACCTGTCCTGGGAGAGCGCGATGCTGACACTGGGTATAAAGTGGGGGACACACTGTCAGCGTAATGTAGAGGGAGCTCTACACTGTATCTAACCCCTGCTGTACCTGTCCTGGGAGAGCTCGATGCTGACACTGGGTATAAAGTGGAGGACACACTGTCAGGGTAATGTAGAGGGTGCTCTACACTGTATCCAACCCGTGCTGTACCTGTCCTGGGAGAGCTCGATGCTGACACTGGGTATACAGTGGGGGGCACACACTGTCCAGGTAATGTAGAGCGAGCTCTACACTGTATCTACCCCGTGCTGTACCTGTCCTGGGAGAGCTCGATGCTGACCCTGGGTATAAAGTGGGCACACACTGTCATGGTAATGTAGAGCGTTCTCTACACTGTTTCTAACCCGTGCTGTACCTTTCCTGGGACAGTTCGATGCTGACACTGGGTATAAAGTGGGGGACACACTGTCAGGGTAATGTAGAGGGCGCTCGACACTGTATCTAACCCATGCTGTACCTGTCCTGGGAGAGCTCGATGCTGACACTGGGTATAAAGTGGGGGGGACACTGTCCGGGTAATGTAGAGGGCGCCCTACACTGTATGTAACCCGTGCTGTACCTGTCCTGGGAGCGCTCGATGCTGACACTGGGTTTAAAGTGGGGGACACACTGTCAGGGTAATGTAGAGGGAGCTCTACACTGTATCTAACCTGTGCTGTACATGTGCTGGGAGAGCTTGATGCTGACAGTGGGTATAAAGTGGGGGACACACTGTCAGGGTAATGTAGAGGGAGCTCTACACTGTATCTAACCCGTGCTGTACCTGTCCTGGGAGAGCTCGATGCTGACACTGGGTATAAAGTGGGGGACACACTGTCAGGGTAATGTAGAGGGAGCTCTACACTGTATCTAACCCGTGCTGTACCTGTCCTGGGAGAGCTCGATGCTGACACTGGGTATAAAGTGGGTGACACACTGTCAGGGTAATGTAGAGGGAGCTCTACACTGTATCTAACCTGTGCTGTACCTGTCCTGGGAGAGCTCAATGCTGACACTGGGTATAAAGTGGGGGGGGGACACTGTCAGGGTAATGTAGAGGGAGCTCTACACTGTATCTAACCCGTGCTGTACCTGTCCTGGGAGCGCTCGATGCTGACACTGGGTATAACGTGGGGGACACACTGTCAGGGTAATGTAGAGGGAGCTCTACACTGTATCTAACCCGTGCTGTACCTGTCCTGGGAGAGCGCGATGCTGACACTGGGTATAAAGTGGGGGACACACTGTCAGGGTAATGTAGAGGGAGCTCTACACTGTATCTAACCGGTGCTGTACCTGTCCTGGGAGAGCTCGGTGCTGACACTGGGTATAAAGTGGGGGACACACTGTCAGGGTAATGTAGAGGGAGCTCTACACTGTATCTAACCCGTGCTGTACCTGTCCTGGGAGCGCTCGATGCTGACACTGGGTATAAAGTGGGGGACACTGTCAGAGTAATGTAGAGGGAGCTCTACACTGTATCTAACCCGTGCTGTACCTGTCCTGGGAGAGCTCGATGCTGACACTGGGTATAAAGTGGGGGGGACACTGTCAGAGTAATGTAGAGGGAGCTCTACACTGTATCTAACCCGTGCTGTACCTGTCCTGGGAGAGCTCGATGCTGACACTGGGTATAAAGTGGAGGACACACTGTCAGGGTAATGTAGAGGGAGCTCTACACTGTATCTAACCCGTGCTGTACCTGTCCTGGGAGAGCTCGATGCTGACACTGGGTATAAAGTGGAGGACACACTGTCAGGGTAATGTAGAGGGAGCTCTACACTGTATCTACCCCGTGCTGTACCTGTCCTGGGAGAGCTCGATGCTGACACTGGGTATAAAGTGGGCACACACTGTCCAGGTAACGTAGAGGGAGCTCTACACTGTATCTAACCCGTGCTGTACCTGTCCTGGGAGAGCTCGATGCTGACACTGGGTATAAAGTGGGGGACACACTGTCAGGGTAATGTAGAGGGAGCTCTACCCTGTATCGAACCTGTGCTGTACCTGTCCTGGGAGAGCTCAATGCTGACACTGGGTATAAAGTGGGGGGGACACTGTCAGGGTAATGTAGAGGGAGCTCTACACTGTATCTAACCCGTGCTGTACCTGTCCTGGGAGCGCTCGATGCTGACACTGGGTATAAAGTGGGGGACACACTGTCAGGGTAATGTAGAGGGAGATCTACACTGTATCTAACCCCTGCTGTACCTGTCCTGGGAGCGCTCGATGCTGGCACTGGGTATAAAGTGGGTGACACACTGTCAGGGTAATGTAGAGGGAGCTCTACACTGTATCTAAACCGTGCTGTACCAGTCCTGGGAGCGCTCGATGCTGACACTGGGTATAAAGTGAGGGGGACACTGTCAGGGTAATGTAGAGAGAGCTCTACACAATGTCTTAACCCGTGCTGTACCTGTACTGGGAGAGCTCGATGCTGACACTGGGTATAAAGTGGGGGACACACTGTCAGGGTAATGTAGAGGGAGCTCTACACTGTATCTAACCCGTACTGTACCTGTCCTGGGTGAGCTCGATGCTGACACTGGGTATAAAGTGGGGGCCACACTGTCAGGGTAATGTAGAGGGAGCTCTACACTGTATCTAACCTGTGCTGTACTTGACCTGGGAGCGCTAGATGCTGACAGTGGGTATAAAGTGGGGGGGACACTGTCAGGGTAATTTAGACGGAGCTCTACATTGTGTCTAACCCGTGCTGTACCTGGCCTGGGAGAGCTCGATGCTGACACAGGGTATAAAGTGGGGGGGACACTGTCAGAGTAATGTAGAGGGAGCTCTACACTGTATTTAACCCGTGCTGTACCTGTCCTGGGAGAGCTCGATGCTGACACTGGGTATAAAGTGGGCACACACTGTCCAGGTAACGTAGAGCGAGCTCTACACAGTACATAACCCGTGCTGTACCTGTCCTGGGAGAGCTCGATACTGACACTGGGTATAAAGTGGGGGACACACTGTCAGGGTAATGTAGAGGGAGCTCTACACTGTATCTAACCCGTGCTGTACCTGTCCTGGGAGAGCTCGATGCTGACACTGGGTATAAAGTGGGGGACACACTGTCAGGGTAATGTAGAGGGAGCTCTACACTGTATCGACCCTGTGCTGTACCTGTCCTGGGAGCGCTCGATGCTGACACTGGGTATAAAGTGGGGGGGACACTGTCAGAGTAATGTAGAGGGAGCTCTACACTGTATCTAACCCGTGCTGTACCTGTCCTGGGTGAGCTCGATGCTGACAGTGGGTATAAAGTGGGGGCCACACTGTCAGGTTAATGTAGAGGGAGCTCTACATTGTATCTAACCCCTGCTGTACCTGTCCTGGGAGAGCTCGATGCTGACACTGGGTATAAAGTGGGGGACACACTGTCAGGGTAATGTAGAGGGAGCTCTACACTGTATCTAACCCGTGCTGTACCTGTTCTGGGAGAGCGCGATGCTGACACTGGGTTTAAAGTGGGGGGGACACTGTTGGGGTAATGTAGAGGGAGCTCTACACTGTATCTAACCTGTGCTGTACCTGTCCTGGGAGAGCTCGATGCTGACACTGGGTATAAAGTGGAGGACACACTGTCAGGGTAATGTAGAGGGAGCTCTACACTGTATCTACCCCGTGCTGTACCTGTCCTGGGAGAGCTCAATGCTGACACTGGGTATAAAGTGGGGCACACACTGTCCAGGTAACGTAGTGGGAGCTCTACACTGTATCTAACCCGTGCTGTACCTGTCCTGGGAGAGCTCGATGCTGACACTGGGTATACAGTGGGGGGCACACACTGTCCAGGTAATGTAGAGCGAGCTCTACACTGTATCTACCCCGTGCTGTACCTGTCCTGGGAGAGCTCGATGCTGACACTGGGTATAAAGTGGGCACACACTGTCAGGGTAATGTAGAGGGAGCTCTACACTGTATCTAACCCGTGCTGTACCTGTCCTGGGAGAGCTTGATGCTGACACTGGGTATAAAGTGGGGGACACACTGTCAGGGTAATGTAGAGGGCGCACGACACTGTATCTAACCCATGCTGTACCTTTCCTGGGAGGGCTCGATGCTGACACTGGGTATAAAGTGGGGGGGACACTGTCAGGGTAATGTAGTGGGAGATCTACACTGTATCTAACCCGTGCTGTACCTGTCCTGGGAGAGCTCATTGCTGGCACTGGGCATAAAGTGGGGGACACTCTGTCAGGGTAATGTAGAGGGAGCTCTACAATGTAACTAACCCGTGCTGTACCTGTCCTGGGAGAGCTCGATGCTGACACTGGCTATAAAGTGGGGGACACACTGTCAGGGTAATGTAGAGGGAGCTCTACACTGTATCTAACCCGTGCTGTACCTGTCCTGGGAGAGCTCGATGCTGACACTGGGTATAAAGTGGGGGACACACTGTCAGGGTAATGTAGAGGGAGCTCTACACTGTATCTAACCCATGCTGTACCTGTCCTGGGAGAGCTCGATGCTGACACTGGGTATAAAGTGGGGGGGACACTGTCAGGGTAATGTAGAGGGAGATCTACACTGTATCTAACCCGTGCTGTACCTGTCCTGGGAGAGCTCATTGCTGACACTGGGTATAAAGTGGGGGACACTCTGTCAGGGTAATGTAGAGGGAGCTCTACACTGTATCTAACCCATGCTGTACCTGCCCTGGGAGAGCTCGATGCTGACACTGGGTATAAAGTGGGGGACACACTGTCAGGGTAATGTAGAGGGAGCTCTACACTGTATCTAACCTGTGCTGTACATGTGCTGGGAGAGCTTGATGCTGACAGTGGGTATAAAGTGGGGGACACACTGTCAGGGTAATGTAGAGGGAGCTCTACACTGTATCTAACCCGTGCTGCACCTGTCCTGGGAGCGCTCGATGCTGACTCTGGGTATAAAGTGGGGGACACTGTCAGGGTAATGTAGAGGGAGCTCTACACTGTATCTAACCCGTGCTGTACCTGTCCTGGGAGAGCTCGATGCTGACACTGGGTATAAAGAGGGGGACACACTGTCAGGGTAATGTAGAGGGAGCTCTACCCTGTATCGAACCTGTGCTGTACCTGTCCTGGGAGAGCTCAATGCTGACACTGGGTATAAAGTGGGGGGGGACACTGTCAGGGTAATGTAGAGGGAGCTCTACACTGTATCTAACCCGTGCTGTACCTGTCCAGGGAGCGCTCGATGCTGACACTGGGTATAAAGTGGGGGACACACTGTCAGGGTAATGTAGAGGGAGCTCTACACTGTATCTAACCAGTGCTGTACCTGTCCTGGGAGAGCTCGATGCTGACACTGGGTATAAAGTGGGGGGGACACTGTCAGGGTAATGTAGAGGGAGCTCTACACTGTATCTAACCCGTGCTGTACCTGTCCTGGGAGAGCTCGATGCTGACACTGGGTATAAAGTGGGAGGGACACTGTCAGGGTAATGTAGAGAGAGCACTACACAATGTCTTAACCCGTGCTGTACCTGTCCTGGGTGAGCTCGATGCCGACACTGGGTATAAAGTGGGAGGGACACTGTCAGGGTAATGTAGAGGGAGCTCTACACTGTATCTAACCTGTGCTGTACCTGACCTGGGAGCGCTAGATGCTGACAGTGGGTATAAAGTGGGGGGGACACTGTCAGGGTAATTTAGACGGAGCTCTACACTGTGTCTAACCCATGCTGTACCTGGCCTGGGAGAGCTCGATGCTGACACTGGGTATAAAGTGGGGGGGACACTGTCAGAGTAATGTAGAGGGAGCTCTACACTGTATCTAACCCGTGCTGTACCTGTCCTGGGAGAGCTCGATGCTGACACTGGGTATAAAGTGGGCACACACTGTCCAGGTAACGTAGAGCGAGCTCTGCACAGTACATAACCCGTGCTGTACCTGTCCTGGGAGAGCTCGATGCTGACAGTGGGTATAAAGTGGAGGACACACTGTCAGGGTAATGTAGAGGGAGCTCTACACTGTATCTAACCCGTGCTGTACCTGTCCTGGGAGAGCTCGATGCTGACACTGGGTATAAAGTGGAGGACACACTGTCAGGGTAATGTAGAGGGAGCTCTACACTGTATCTACCCCGTGCTGTACCTGTCCTGGGAGAGCTCGATGCTGACACTGGGTATAAAGTGGGCACACACTGTCCAGGTAACGTAGAGGGAGCTCTACACTGTATCTAACCCATGCTGTACCTGTCCTGGGAGAGCTCGATGCTGACACTGGGTATACAGTGGGGGGCACACACTGTCCAGGTAATGTAGAGCGACCTCTACACTGTATCTACCCCGTGCTGTACCTGTCCTGGGAGAGCTCGATGCTGACACTGGGTATAAAGTGGGCACACACTGTCAGGGTAATGTAGAGGGAGCTCTACACTGTATCTAACCCGTGCTGTACCTGTCCTGGGTGAGCTCGATGCTGACACTGGGTATAAAGTGGGGGACACACTGTCAGGGTAATGTAGAGGGAGCTCTACACTGTATCTAACCCGTGCTGTACCTGTCCTGGGAGAGCTCGATGCTGACACTGGGTATAAAGTGGGGGACACACTGTCAGGGTAATGTAGAGGGAGCTCTACACTGTATCTACCCTTTGCTGTACCTGTCCTGGGAGAGTTCGATGCTGACACTGGGTATGAAGTGGGGGGGACACTGTCAGAGTAATGTAGAGGGAGCTCTACACTGTATCTAACCCGTGCTGTACCTGTCCTGGGTGAGCTCGATGCTGACACTGGGTATAAAGTGGGGGCCACACTGTCACGTTAATGTAGAGGGAGCTCTACACTGTATCTAACCCGTGCTGTACCTGTCCTGGGAGAGCCCGATGCTGACACTGGGTATAAAGTGGGGGACACACTGTCAGGGTAATGTAGAGGGAGCTCTACACTGTATCTAACCCCTGCTGTACCTGTCCTGGGAGAGCGCGATGCTGACACTGGGTTTAAAGTGGGGGGGACACTGTTGGGGTAATGTAGAGGGAGCTCTACACTGTATCTAACCTGTGCTGTACCTGTCCTGGGAGAGCTTGATGCTGACAGTGGGTATAAAGTGGAGGACACACTGTCAGGGTAATGTAGAGGGAGCTCGACACTGTATCTAACCCGTGCTGTACCTGTCCTGGGAGAGCTCGATGCTGACACTGGGTATAAAGTGGAGGACACACTGTCAGGGTAATGTAGAGGGAGCTCTACACTGTATCTAACCCGTGCTGTACCTGTCCTGGGAGAGCTCGATGCTGACACTGGGTATAAAGTGGGCACACACTGTCCAGGTAACGTAGAGGGAGCTCTACACTGTATCTAACCCATGCTGTACCTGTCCTGGGAGAGCTCGATGCTGACACTGGGTATACAGTGGGGGGCACACACTGTCCAGGTAATGTAGAGCGACCTCTACACTGTATCTACCCCGTGCTGTACCTGTCCTGGGAGAGCTCGATGCTGACACTGGGTATAAAGTGGGCACACACTGTCAGGGTAATGAAGAGGGAGCTCTACACTGTATCTAACCCGTGCTGTACCTGTCCTGGGTGAGCTCGATGCTGACACTGGGTATAAAGTGGGGGACACACTGTCAGGGTAATGTAGAGGGAGCTCTACACTGTATCTAACCCGTGCTGTACCTGTCCTGGGAGCGCTCGATGCTGACACTGGGTATAAAGTGGGGGGGACACTGTCAGGGTAATGTAGAGGGAGCTCTACACTGTATCTAACCCGTGCTGTACCTGTCCTGGGAGAGCTCGATGCTGACACTGGGTATAAAGCGGTGGACACTGTCAGAGTATTGTAGAGGGAGCTCTACACTGTATCTAACCCGTGCTGTACCTGTCCTGGGAGAGCTCGATGCTGACACTGGGTATAAAGTGGGGGGGACACTGTCAGAGTAATGTAGAGGGAGCTCTACACTGTATCTAACCCGTGCTGTACCTGTCCTGGGAGAGCTCGATGCTGACACTGGGTATAAAGTGGAGGCCACACTGTCAGGGTAATGTAGAGGGAGCTCTACACTGTATCTAACCCGTGCTGTACCTGTCCTGGGAGAGCTCGATGCTGACACTGGGTATAAAGTGGGGGGGACACTGTCAGGGTAATGTAGAGGGAGCTCTACACTGTATCTAACCCGTGCTGTACCTGTCCTGGGAGCGCTCGATGCTGACACTGGGTATAAAGTGGGGGACACACTGTCAGGGTAATGTAGAGGGAGCTCTACACTGTATCTAACCCGTGCTGTACCTGTCCTGGGAGAGCTCGATGCTGACACTGGGTATAAAGTGGGGGGGACACTGTCAGGGTAATGTAGAGAGAGCTCTACACTGTATCTAACCCGTGCTGTACCTGTCCTGGGTGAGCTCGATGCTGACACTGGGTATAAAATGGGGGCCACACTGTCAGGTTAATGTAGAGGGAGCTCTACACTGTATCTAACCCCTGCTGTACCTGTCCTGGGAGAGCGCGATGCTGACACTGGGTATAAAGTGGGGGACACACTGTCAGCGTAATTTAGAGGGAGCTCTACACTGTGTCCAACCCGTGCTGTACCTGTCCTGGGAGAGCTCGATGCTGACACTGGGTATACAGTGGGGGGCACACACTGTCCAGGTAATGTAGAGCGAGCTCTACACTGTATCTACCCCGTGCTGTACCTGTCCTGGGAGAGCTCGATGCTGACACTGGGTATAAAGTGGGCACACACTGTCCAGGTAACGTAGAGGGAGCTCTACACTGTATCTAACCCGTGCTGTACCTGTCCTGGGAGAGCTCGATGCTGACACTGGGTATGCAGTGGGGGGCACACATTGTCAGGGTAATGTAGAGGGAGCTCTACACTGTATCTAACCCGTGCTGTACCTGTCCTGGGTGAGCTCGATGCTGACACTGGGTATAAAGTGAGGGACACACTGTCAGGGTAATGTAGAGGGAGCTCTACACTGTATCTAACCCGTGCTGTACCTGTCCTGGGAGAGCTCGATGCTGACACTGGGTATAAAGTGGGGGACACACTGTCAGGGTAATGTAGAGCGTTCTCTACACTGTATCTAACCCGTGCTGTACCTTTCCTGGGACAGTTCGATGCTGACACTGGGTATAAAGTGGGGGACACACTGTCAGGGTAATGTAGAGGGAGCTCTACACTGTATCTAACCTGTGCTGTACATGTGCTGGGAGAGCTTGATGCTGACAGTGGGTATAAAGTGGGGGACACACTGTCAGGGTATTGTAGAGGGAGCTCTACACTGTATCTAACCCGTGCTGTACCTGTCCTGGGAGAGCTCGATGCTGACACTGGGTATAAAGAGGGGGACACACTGTCAGGGTAATGTAGAGGGAGCTCTACCGTGCATCGAACCTGTGCTGTACCTGTCCTGGGAGAGCTCAATGCTGACACTGGGTATAAAGTGGGGGGGACACTGTCAGGGTAATGTAGAGGGAGCTCTACACTGTATCTAACCCGTGCTGTACCCGTCCTGGGAGCGCTCGATGCTGACACTGGGTATAAAGTGGGGGACACACTGTCAGGGTAATGTAGAGGGATATCTACACTGTATCTAACCCCTGCTGTACCTGTCCTGGGAGCGCTCGATGCTGGCACTGGGTATAAAGTGGGTGACACACTGTCAGGGTAATGTAGAGGGAGCTCTACACTGTATCTAACCCGTGCTGTACCAGTCCTGGGAGCGCTCGATGCTGACACTGGGTATAAAGTGAGGGGGACACTGTCAGGGTAATGTAGAGAGAGCTCTACACAATGTCTTAACCCGTGCTGTACCTGTACTGGGAGAGCTCGATGCTGACACTGGGTATAAAGTGGGGGACACACTGTCAGGGTAATGTAGAGGGAGCTCCAAACTGTATCTAACCCGTGCTGTACCTGTCCTGGGAGAGCTCGATGCTGACACTGTGTATAAAGTGGGGGGGACACTGTCAGAGTAATGTAGAGGGAGCTCTACACTGTATCTAACCCGGGCTGTACCTGTCCTGGGTGAGCTCGATGCTGACACTGGGTATAAAGTGGGGGCCACACTGTCAGGTTAATGTAGAGGGAGCTCCAAACTGTATCTAACCCGTGCTGTACCTGTCCTGGGAGAGCTCGATGCTGACACTGGGTATAAAGTGGGGGGGACACTGTGAGAGTAATGTAGAGGGAGCTCTACACTGTATTTAACCCGTGCTGTACCTGTCCTGGGAGAGCTCGATGCTGACACTGGGTATAAAGTGGGCACACACTGTCCAGGTAACGTAGAGCGAGCTCTACACAGTACATAACCCGTGCTGTACCTGTCCTGGGAGAGCTCGATGCTGACACTGGGTATAAAGTGGGGGACACACTGTCAGGGTAATGTAGAGGGAGCTCTACACTGTATCTAACCCGTGCTGTACCTGTCCTGGGAGAGCTCGATGCTGACACTGGATATAAAGTGGGGGACACACTCTCAGGGTAATGTAGAGGGAGCTCTACACTGTATCTACCCTGTGCTGTACCTGTCCTGGGAGAGCTCGATGCTGACACTGTGTATAAAGTGGGGGGGACACTGTCAGAGTAATGTAGAGGGAGCTCTACACTGTATCTAACCCGGGCTGTACCTGTCCTGGGTGAGCTCGATGCTGACACTGGGTATAAAGTGGGGGCCACACTGTCAGGTTAATGTAGAGGGAGCTCTACACTGTATCTAACCCCTGCTGTACCTGTCCTGGGAGAGCGCGATGCTGACACTGGGTTTAAAGTGGGGGGGACACTGTTGGGGTAATGTAGAGGGAGCTCTACACTGTATCTAACACATGCTGTACCTGTCCTGGGAGAGCTCGATGCTGACACTGGGTATAAAGTGGGGGACACACTGTCAGAGTAATGTAGAGGGAGCTCTACACTGTATCTAACCTGTGCTGTACCTGTCCTGGGAGAGCTTGATGCTGACAGTGGGTATAAAGTGGAGGACACACTGTCAGGGTAATGTAGAGGGAGCTCTACACTGTATCTAACCCGTGCTGTACCTGTCCTGGGAGAGCTCGATGCTGACACTGGGTATAAAGTGGGGGACACACTGTCAGAGTAATGTAGAGGGAGCTCTACACTGTATCTAACCTGTGCTGTACCTGTCCTGGGAGAGCTTGATGCTGACAGTGGGTATAAAGTGGAGGACACACTGTCAGGGTAATGTAGAGGGAGCTCTACACTGTATCTAACCCGTGCTGTACCTGTCCTGGGAGAGCTCGATGCTGACACGGTATCAAGTGGAGGACACACTGTCAGGGTAATGTAGAGGGAGCTCTACACTGTATCTACCCCGTGCTGTACCTGTCCTGGGAGAGCTCGATGCTGACACTGGGTATAAAGTGGGCACACACTGTCCAGGTAACGTAGAGGGAGCTCTACACTGTATCTAACCCGTGCTGTACCTGTCCTGGGAGAGCTCGATGCTGACACTGGGTATACAGTGGGGGGCACACACTGTCCAGGTAATGTAGAGCGAGCTCTACACTGTATCTACCCCGTGCTGTACCTGTCCTGGGAGAGCTCGATGCTGACACTGGGTATAAAGTGGGCACACACTGTCAGGGTAATGTAGAGGGAGCTCTACACTGTATCTAACCCGTGCTGTACCTGTCCTGGGAGAGCTCGATGCTGACACTGGGTATAAAGTGGGGGACACACTGTCAGGGTAATGTAGAGGGCGCTCGACACTGTATCTAACCCATGCTGTACCTTTCCTGGGAGGGCTCGATGTTGACACTGGGTATTAAGTGGGGGGGACACTGTCAGGGTAATGTAGAGGGAGATCTACACTGTATCTAACCCGTGCTGTACCTGTCCTGGGAGAGCTCGATGCTGACACTGGGTATAAAGTGGGGGACACACTGTCAGGGTAATGTAGAGGGAGATCTACACTGTATCTAACCCGTGCTGTACCTGTCCTGGGAGAGCTCATTGCTGGCACTGGGCATAAAGTGGGGGACACTCTGTCAGGGTAATGTAGAGGGAGCTCTAAACTGTATCTAACCCGTGCTGTACCTGTCCTGGGAGAGCTCGATGCTGACACTGGGTATAAAGTGTGGGGGTGAGACACTGTCAGGGTAATGTAGAGGGAGCTCTACACTGTATCTAACCCGTGCTGTACCTGTCCTGGGAGAGCTCGATGCTGACACTGGGTATAAAGTGGGGGACACACTGTCAGGGTAATGTAGAGGGAGCTCTACACTGTATCTAACCCGTGCTGTACCTGTCCTGGGAGAGCTCGATGCTGACACTGGGTTTAAAGTGGGGGGGACACTGTTGGGGAAATGTAGAGGGAGCTCTACACTGTATCTAACCCGTGCTGTACCTGTCCTGGGAGAGCTCGATGCTGACACTGGGTATAAAGTGGGCACACACTGTCAGGGTAATGTAGAGGGAGCTCTACACTGTATCTAACCCGTGCTGTACCTGTCCTGGGAGAGCTCGATGCTGACACTGGGTATAAAGTGGGGGACACACTGTCAGGGTAATGTAGAGGGCGCTCGACACTGTATCTAACCCATGCTGTACCTTTCCTGGGAGGGCTCGATGTTGACACTGGGTATAAAGTGGGGGGGACACTGTCAGGGTAATGTAGAGGGAGATCTACACTGTATCTAACCCGTGCTGTACCTGTCCTGGGAGAGCTCATTGCTGGCACTGGGCATAAAGTGGGGGACACTCTGTCAGGGTAATGTAGAGGGAGCTCTACACTGTATCTAACCCGTGCTGTACCTGTCCTGGGAGAGCTCGATGCTGACACTGGGTATAAAGTGTGGGGGGGGGGAGACACTGTCAGGGTAATGTAGAGGGAGCTCTACACTGTATCTAACCCGTGGTGTACCAGTCCTGGGAGCGCTCGATGCTGACACTGGGTATAAAGTGAGGGGGACACTGTCAGGGTAATGTAGAGAGAGCTCTACACAATGTCTTAACCCGTGCTGTACCTGTACTGGGAGAGCTCGATGCTGACACTGGGTATAAAGTGGGGGACACACTGTCAGGGTAATGTAGAGGGAGCTCTACACTGTATCTAACCCGTGCTGCTCCTGTCCTGGGTGAGCTCGATGCTGACACTGGGTATAAAGTGGGGGCCACACTGTCAGGGTAATGTAGAGGGAGCTCTACACTGTATCTAACCTGTGCTGTACCTGACCTGGGAGCGCTAGATGCTGACAGTGGGTATAAAGTGGGGGGGACACTGTCAGGGTAATTTAGACGGAGCTCTACATTGTGTCTAACCCGTGCTGTACCTGGCCTGGGAGAGCACGATGCTGACAATGGGTATAAAGTGGGGGGGACACTGTGAGAGTAATGTAGAGGGAGCTCTACACTGTATTTAACCCGTGCTGTACCTGTCCTGGGAGAGCTCGATGCTGACACTGGGTATAAAGTGGGCACACACTGTCCAGGTAACGTAGAGCGAGCTCTACACAGTACATAACCCGTGCTGTACCTGTCCTGGGAGAGCTCGATGCTGACACTGGGTATAAAGTGGGGGGGACACTGTCAGAGTAATGTAGAGGGAGCTCTACACTGTATCTAACCCGTGCTGTACCTGTCCTGGATGAGCTCGATGCTGACACTGGGTATAAAGTGGGGGCCACACTGTCAGGTTAATGTAGAGGGAGCTCTACACTGTATCTAACCCCTGCTGTACCTGTCCTGGGAGAGCGCGATGCTGACACTGGGTTTAAAGTGGGGAGGACACTGTTGGGGTAATGTAGAGGGAGCTCTACACTGTATCTAACCTGTGCTGTACCTGTCCTGGGAGAGCTTGATGCTGACAGTGGGTATAAAGTGGAGGACACACTGTCAGGGTAATGTAGAGGGAGCTCTACACTGTATCTAACCCGTGCTGTACCTGTCCTGGGAGAGCTCGATGCTGACACTGGGTATAAAGTGGAGGACACACTGTCAGGGTAATGTAGAGGGAGCTCTACACTGTATCTACCCCGTGCTGTACCTGTCCTGGGAGAGCTCGATGCTGACACTGGGTATAAAGTGGGCACACACTGTCCAGGTAACGTAGAGGGAGCTCTACACTGTATCTAACCCGTGCTGTACCTGTCCTGGGAGAGCTCGATGCTGACACTGGGTATACAGTGGGGGGCACACACTGTCCAGGTAATGTAGAGCGAGCTCTACACTGTATCTACCCCGTGCTGTACCTGTCCTGGGAGAGCTCGATGCTGACACTGGGTATAAAGTGGGCACACACTGTCAGGGTAATGTAGAGGGAGCTCTACACTGTATCTAACCCGTGCTGTACCTGTCCTGGGAGAGCTCGATGCTGACACTGGGTATAAAGTGGGGGACACACTGTCAGGGTAATGTAGAGGGCGCTCGACACTGTATCTAACCCATGCTGTACCTTTCCTGGGAGGGCTCGATGTTGACACTGGGTATAAAGTGGGGGGGACACTGTCAGGGTAATGTAGAGGGAGATCTACACTGTATCTAACCCGTGCTGTACCTGTCCTGGGAGAGCTCATTGCTGGCACTGGGCATAAAGTGGGGGACACTCTGTCAGGGTAATGTAGAGGGAGCTCTACACTGTATCTAACCCGTGCTGTACCTGTCCTGGGAGAGCTCGATGCTGACACTGGGTATAAAGTGTGGGGGTGAGACACTGTCAGGGTAATGTAGAGGGAGCTCTACACTGTATCTAACCCGTGCTGTACCTGTCCTGGGAGAGCTCGATGCTGACACTGGGTATAAAGTGGGGGACACACTGTCAGGGTAATGTAGAGGGAGCTCTCCACTGTATCTAACCCGTGCTGTACCTGTCCTGGGAGAGCTCGATGCTGACACTGGGTTTAAAGTGGTGGGGACACTGTTGGGGTAATGTAGAGGGAGCTCTACACTGTATCTAACCTGTGCTGTACCTGTCCTGGGAGAGCTTGATGCTGAGAGTGGGTATAACGTGGAGGACACACTGTCAGGGTAATGTAGAGGGAGCTCTACACTGTGTCTAACCCGTGCTGTACCTGTCCTGGGAGAGCTCGATGCTGACACTGGGTATAAAGTGGAGGACACACTGTCAGGGTAATGTAGAGGGAGCTCTACACTGTATCTACCCCGTGCTGTACCTGTCCTGGGAGAGCTCGATGCTGACACTGGGTATAAAGTGGGCACACACTGTCCAGGTAACGTAGAGGGAGCTCTACACTGTATCTAACCCGTGCTGTACCTGTCCTGGGAGAGCTCGATGCTGACACTGGGTATACAGTGGGGGGCACACACTGTCCAGGTAATGTAGAGCGAGCTCTACACTGTATCTACCCCGTGCTGTACCTGTCCTGGGAGAGCTCGATGCTGACACTGGGTATAAAGTGGGCACACACTGTCAGGGTAATGTAGAGGGAGCTCTACACTGTATCTAACCCGTGCTGTACCTGTCCTGGGAGAGCTCGATGCTGACACTGGGTATAAAGTGGGGGACACACTGTCAGGGTAATGTAGAGGGCGCTCGACACTGTATCTAACCCATGCTGTATCTTTCCTGGGAGGGCTCGATGTTGACACTGGGTATAAAGTGGGGGGGACACTGTCAGGGTAATGTAGAGGGAGATCTACACTGTATCTAACCCGTGCTGTACCTGTCCTGGGAGAGCTCATTGCTGGCACTGGGCATAAAGTGGGGGACACTCTGTCAGGGTAATGTAGAGGGAGCTCTACACTGTATCTAACCCGTGCTGTACCTGTCCTGGGAGAGCTCGATGCTGACACTGGGTATAAAGTGTGGGGGGGGGAGACACTGTCAGGGTAATGTAGAGGGAGCTCTACACTGTATCTAACCCGTGCTGTACCTGTCCTGGGAGAGCTCGATGCTGACACTGGGTATAAAGTGGGGGACACACTGTCAGGGTAATGTAGAGGGAGCTCTACACTGTATCTAACCCGTGCTGTACCTGTCCTGGGAGAGCTCGATGCTGACACTGGGTATAAAGTGGGGGACACACTGTCAGGGTAATGTAGAGGGAGCTCTACACTGTATCTAACCCGTGCTGTACCTGTCCTGGGAGAGCTCGATGCTGACACTGGGTATAAAGTGGGGGGGACACCGCCAGGGTAATGTAGAGGGAGCTCTACACTGTATCTAACCCCTGCTGTACCTGTCCTGGGAGAGCTCGATGCTGACACTGGGTATAAAGTGTGGGGGGGGAGACACTGTCAGGGTAGTGTAGAGGGTGCTCTACACTGTATCTAACCCGTGCTGTACCTGTCCTGGGAGAGCTCGATGCTGACACTGGGTATAAAGTGGGGGACACACTGTCAGGGTAATGTAGAGGGAGCTCTACACTGTATCTAACCCGTGCTGTACCTGTCCTGGGAGAGCTCGATGCTGACACTGGGTTTAAAGTGGGGGGGACACTGTTGGGGTAATGTAGAGGGAGCTCTACACTGTATCTAACCTGTGCTGTACCTGTCCTGGGAGAGCTTGATGCTGACAGTGGGTATAAAGTGGAGGACACACTGTCAGGGTAATGTAGAGGGAGCTCTACACTGTATCTAACCCGTGCTGTACCTGTCCTGGGAGAGCTCGATGCTGACACTGGGTATAAAGTGGAGGACACACTGTCAGTGTAATGTAGAGGGAGCTCTACACTGTATCTACCCCGTGCTGTACCTGTCCTGGGAGAGCTCGATGCTGACACTGGGTATAAAGTGGGCACACACTGTCCAGGTAACGTAGAGGGAGCTCTACACTGTATCTAACCCGTGCTGTACCTGTCCTGGGAGAGCTCGATGCTGACACTGGGTATACAGTGGGGGGCACACACTGTCCAGGTAATGTAGAGCGAGCTCTACACTGTATCTACCCCGTGCTGTACCTGTCCTGGGAGAGCTCGATGCTGACACTGGGTATAAAGTGGGCACACACTGTCAGGGTAATGTAGAGGGAGCTCTACACTGTATCTAACCCGTGCTGTACCTGTCCTGGGAGAGCTCGATGCTGACACTGGGTATAAAGTGGGGGACACACTGTCAGGGTAATGTAGAGGGCGCTCGACACTGTATCTAACCCATGCTGTACCTTTCCTGGGAGGGCTCGATGTTGACACTGGGTATAAAGTGGGGGGGACACTGTCAGGGTAATGTAGAGGGAGATCTACACTGTATCTAACCCGTGCTGTACCTGTCCTGGGAGAGCTCATTGCTGGCACTGGGCATAAAGTGGGGGACACTCTGTCAGGGTAATGTAGAGGGAGCTCTACACTGTATCTAACCCGTGCTGTACCTGTCCTGGGAGAGCTCGATGCTGACACTGGGTATAAAGTGTGGGGGGGGAGACACTGTCAGGGTAATGTAGAGGGAGCTCTACACTATCTAACCCATGCTGTACCTGTCCTGGGAGAGCTCGATGCTGACACTGGGTATAAAGTGGGGGACACACTGTCAGGGTAATGTAGAGGGAGCTCTACACTGTATCTAACCCGTGCGGTACCTGTCCTGGGAGCGCTCGATGCTGACACTCGGTATAAAGTGGGGGACACACTGTCAGGGTAATGTAGAGGGAGCTCTACACTGTATCCAACCCGTGCTGTACCAGTCCTGGGAGCGCTTGATGCTGACACTGGGTATAAAGTGAGGGGGACACTGTCAGGGTAATGTAGAGGGAGCTCTACACTGTATCTAACCCGTGCTGTACCTGTCCTGGGAGAGCTTGATGCTGACACTGGGTATAAAGTGGGGACACACTGTCAGGGTAATGGAGAGGGAGCTCTACACTGTATCTAAGCCGTGCTGTACCTGTCCTGGGTGAGCTCGATGCTGACACTGGGTATAAAGTGGGGGACACACTGTCAGGGTAATGTAGAGGGAGCTCTACACTGTATCTAACCCGTGCTGTACCTGTCCTGGGAGAGCTCGATGCTGACACTGGGTATAAAGTGGGGGACACACTGTCAGGGTAATGTAGAGGGAGCTCTACACGGTATCTTACCCGTGCTGTACCTGTCCTGGGAGAGCTCGATGCTGACACTGGGTATAAAGTGGGGGCCACACTGTCAGGTTAATGTAGAGGGAGCTCTACACTGTATCTAACCCGTGCTGTACCTGTCCTGGGAGAGCTCGATGCTGACACTGGGTATAAAGTGGGGGACACACTGTCAGGGTAATGTAGAGGGAGCTCTACACTGTATCTAACCTGTGCTGTACCTGTCCTGGGAGGGCGCGATGCTGACACTGGGTATAAAGTGGGGGGGACACTGTCAGAGTAATGTAGAGGGAGCTCTACACTGTATCTAACCCCTGCTGTACCTGTCCTGGGAGAGCGCGATGCTGACACTGGGTTTAAAGTGGGGGACACACTGTCAGGGTAATGTAGAGGGAGCTCTACACTGTATCTAACCCGTGCTGTACCTGTCCTGGGAGAGCTCCATGCTGACACTGGGTATAAAGTGGGGGAGACACTGTCAGGGTAATGTAGAGGGAGCTCTACACTGTATCTAACCCGTGCTGTACCTGTACTGGGAGCGCTCGATGCTGACACTGGGTATAAAGTGGGGGACACACTGTCAGGGTAATGTAGAGGGAGCTCTACACTGTATCTAACCCGTGCTGTACCTGTCCTGGGAGCGCTCGATGCTGACACTGTGTATAAAGTGGGGGACACACTGTCAGGGTAATGTAGAGGGAGCTCTACACTGTATCTAACCCGTGCTGTACCTGTCCTGGGAGAGCTCGATGCTGACACTGGGTATAAAGTGGGGGACACACTGTCAGGGTAATGTAGAGGGAGCTCTACACTGTATCTAACCCGTGCTGTACCTGTCCTGGGAGAGCTCGATGCTGACAGTGAAGAAGAACGTAGGGGCCAGAAGGATGGGTTGAATTTGCGAATGCCCAGCAGATGGTGCAACGCACCCAGGAGGGAATTGTGGACATTAAGGAGCTGGAGTGAAGGGAGGCCCGTGTTGGTGAGGCGTCTGTTGTTGATGACCGGAGATTGTGGGGGTGGGGGGGGCTGGTTCTATCAGAGCGTTGACCTGGCGTTGTTGCCGTCTCCCACCCCCACCCCACACGCCGTCCTCCAACCAGTACCCGCGCACGACTGCACTTTCTTTGAAATGAAGAAGCGGTTTTATGCAACAACGGCTGTTTATTTCTCTCGCAATCAATCAGCCGACCACATCGATCTCGGTACAGTCCAGAGGGGGCGAGGCTGGAGGCGAGGAGTCAGGCCACACGGCAACGAGGGGCAACAGTCTCTCTCTGCCGTCACCCACGTCCACCTCGTCACCCGAGGAGGAGGAGCCCGCAGCCTGCTCGTCCGTCCGGTGCAGGCCCATGAACCGCGACAGGCCAGCATCCCATGGGTCAGGCGTCGCCCTGACGCCAACTTGACCCCTGACCCGCAGCCAGCCAAAGCCCCATTCCTCGGCGGGGGGGCTGGCGCCGGCCTGTGAGGTGACGCGTGGCAGGGCGAGGCCCCAGTGGTCTGGCCGGGGGAATGGGTGCTCGGCCGCTTCCTGGACACGGGGCTCCTGAGGGAACATGACGGCACCGACAGCCCGGCTCTGCTCCGGCCTGGGAGTCGGGCAGGAAACTGGGCCGCGCTGACCAGGGTACATCGTCCCCTTCAGGGCCGAGGATCCGGGGCCCTGGTGCCCCTTCCAATCACCAGACCATTGGTTATCCCTCAAACTCAGGCATTCCGGCCTCCGACCATCCCCCAGGCCTCCCGATCTCTGGTCACCCCTCAGCCCCAGGCCTCCCGATCTCTGGTCACTCCCCAGCCCCGGGCCTCCCGATCTCTGGTCACTCCCCAGCCCCGGGCCTCCCGATCTCTGGTCACCCACCAGTCCCGGGCCTCCCGATCTCTGGTCACTCCCCAGCCCCGGGCCTCCCGATCTCTGGTCACTCCCCAGCCCCGGGCCTCCCGATCTCTGGTCACCCACCAGTCCCGGGCCTCCCGATCTCTGGTCACTCCCCAGCCCCGGGCCTCCCGATCTCTGGTCACTCCCCAGCCCCGGGCCTCCCGATCTCTGGTCACTCCCCAGCCCCGGGCCTCCCGATCTCTGGTCACTCCCCAGTCCCGGGCCTCCCGATCTCTGGTCACTCCCCAGTCCCGGGCCTCCCGATCTCTGGTCACCCACCAGTCCCGGGCCTCCCGATCTCTGGTCACTCCCCAGTCCCGGGCCTCCCGATCTCTGGTCACTCCCCAGTCCCGGGCCTCCCGATCTCTGGTCACCCCCCAGCCCCGGGCCTCCCGATCTCTGGTCAACTCCCAGCCCCGGGCCTCCCGATCTCTGGTCACTCCCCAGTCCCGAGCCTCCCGATCTCTGGTCACTCCCCAGCCCCGGGCCTCCCGATCTCTGGTCACTCCCCAGTCCCGGGCCTCCCGATCTCTGGTCACTCCCCAGTCCCGGGCCTCCCGATCTCTGGTCACTCCCCAGTCCCGGGCCTCCCGATCTCTGGTCACTCCCCAGCCCCGGGCCTCCCGATCTCTGGTCACCCACCAGTCCCGGGCCTCCCGATCTCTGGTCACTCCTCGGGCCTCCCGATCTCTGGTCACCCACCAGTCCCGGGCCTCCCAATCTCTGGTCACTCCCCAGCCCCGGGCGTTCCGATCTCTGGTCACTCCCCAGCCCCGGGCCTCCCGATCTCTGGTCACCCCCAAGCCCCGGGCCTCCCAATCTCTGGTCACTCCCCAGCCCCGGGCGTTCCGATCTCTGGTCACTCCCCAGCCCCGGGCGTTCCGATCTCTGGTCACCCACCAGCCCCGGGCCTCCCGATCTCTGGTCACCCCCCAGCCCCGGGCCTCCCGATCTCTGGTCACTCCCCAGCCCCGGGCCTCCCGATCTCTGGTCAACTCCCAGCCCCGGGTCTCCCGATCTCTGGTCACTCCCCGGGCCTCCCGATGTCTGGTCAACCCGCAGCCCCGAGCCTCCCGATGTCTGGTCAACCCCCAGCCCCGGGCCTCCCGATGTCTGGTCAACCCCCAGCCCCGGGCCTCCCGATCTCTGGTCACCCCCCAGCCCCGGGCGTCCCGATCTCTGAACAGCCGCCAGCCCCGGGCCTCCCGATCTCTGGTCACCCCCCAGTCCCGGGCCTCCCGATCTCTGGTCACTCCCCAGCCCCGGGCCTCCCGATCTCTGGTCACTCCCCAGCCCCGGGCCTCCCGATCTCTGGTCACCCCCCAGCCCCGGGCCTCCCGATCTCTGGTCACCCCCCAGTCCCGGGCCTCCCGATCTCTGGTCACTCCCCAGTCCCGGGCCTCCCGATCTCTGGTCACTCCCCAGCCCCGGGCCTCCCGATCTCCGGTCACCCCCCAGTCCCGGGCCTCCCGATCTCTGGTCACCCGCCAGTCCCGGGCCTCCCAATCTCTGGTCAACTCCCAGTCCCAGGCCTCCCGATCTCTGGTCACACCCCAGTCCCAGGCCTCCCGATCTCTGGTCACTCCCCAGTCCCGGGCCTCCCGATCTCTGGTCAACTCCCAGTCCCGGGCCTCCCGATCTCTGGTCAACTCCCAGTCCCGGGCCTCCCGATCTCTGGTCAACTCCCAGCCCCGGGCCTCCCGATCTCTGGTCAACTCCCAGCCCCGGGCCTCCCGATCTCTGGTCACCCCCCGGGCCTCCCGATCTCTGGTCACCCCCCAGCCCCGGGCCTCCCGATCTCTGGTCAACTCCCAGTCCCGGGCCTCCCGATCTCTGGTCAACTCCCAGTCCCGGGCCTCCCGATCTCTGGTCAACTCCCAGTCCCGGGCCTCCCGATCTCTGGTCAACTCCCAGTCCCGGGCCTCCCGATCTCTGGTCACCCCCCGGGCCTCCCGATCTCTGGTCAACTCCCAGTCCCGGGCCTCCCGATCTCTGGTCAACTCCCAGCCCCGGGCGTTCCGATCTCTGGTCACCCACCAGCCCCGGGCCTCCCGATCTCTGGTCACTCCTCGGGCCTCCCGATCTCTGGTCACCCCCCAGACCCGGGCCTCCCGATCTCTGGTCAACTCCCAGCCCCGGGCGTCCCGATCTCTGAACAGCCGCCAGCCCCGGGCCTCCCGGGCTCTGGTTCCTCTCTGGCCCCAGGCCTCCTGATTTCGGACCAGCCCCAGGCCCCAGGCTTCCTGAACTCTGGTCACTCCCCAGTCCCAGGCCTGCTGCCCTGTGGTTACCCACCATGTTCTCCGGCCTCTGGTCACTTTCCACCGAGTCAGCCATCGACTGAGCAGGATTGGTTAATGCTTTCCTTCTCCCCGCTCTGCCTGGCGTTGCAAGGCCCTGCCTTGCCCCTCCGGTTTGGGAGTGACTCCCTACGAGAGGCCCTGCCACTGTTCTGGCCTGGCCACCATCTCCGGGACATTGCCCGGCTGTTCCTGGGTCCCGGCTCCTCGCCGGTACGGGTTCCAGCTCCTGGTTTTCTGGCACGGGAATGACAACCCATTCCCTGGAATGAGTCAGCTTCTGCAACTTAATCCCGAGAAGCCTGTCCCGGGGAATGTCCTGACAGCATGACCTCTTTCCCCGTTGGACATTGGCGCCCTTGACGTCTCCCTGGTTGCTCGGGTTGGCGCTGGGCCCCGCCGTCCCAGGAGGAGCGGTGGGACAGGGAACGGCTTGCTCCGAGGCTGCCCCAACGCCAGGCGGCGAACCCTCCTTGCCCAGCCATGTCCCTGGCTGGTGAGTGGGACCCCTGACCGCTCGGCGTCTCTGCTCAGGCCGGGGCAGGCCGTGGGACACTGCTGCCTGCCGGGTATCCCGGGCTGGGACAGGGTGAGCTGCGCTCCTCTGCGGGGAGCCAATTGGGGTTGGCGCTCTCCTGGCTTGGTCAGGATGTCTCTCTTGCGGCGGAAGTCCTGGACCCGTCTGTTCCGATTCGCTGGCTGGAGCGGAGCCGGTTGCAAACCCCCTCGCGGTACAAAGCGGGCCCGCGTGCTTGGCGAGCCCCTCGGCCGGGCTCTCAATTGCTTCACCTCCTTCCTCCTCGCTACGGGTGGCCTGGCTGACTGAACCCTGACCTGACCTCTCTTGGCTGGAGTCACTCAGTCTGGGGCCTGGTTGGACGCCCGTGGGTACACCGGCCGACCCTGGGTATTCAGGGGTTTCGGGCAGTGGGCAGAGTCTCCTCCCTGGAGCCGGAGAGGGCGAAGAATGTGGGGGCGGGCGGGAGCCTTCGGTATTGGCCCTGTGGCTGGTAGGAAGAGCCTGGTCGCCCCCGGGCTCCCCTCGCTTCTGCCTCCATGGACGTCTGGGACAGAGGGGCGGGTTGGCGGTCGCGGGCCGGCACACTTTCATCCTGCGCCAACTGGCGACCAGGCTCAAGGCGGGCGGGTTTCCCGGGGGGTTGGCGCACTTGCCCCTTGACCTCTGGAGCAGAGGGGAGGAGGATGCAGGGACAGCCGGGGCCTTGGGTTCACAATCTGCCACGGTCCTGGCAACATCATCGCCGGGGGTCCGGCCCTGCCCGGACGACCCTGGGGTCTTTGGATGGCTCTGGGGCGGCACTGGTGTCATGGTGACCCTGGGCTGCGGTAGTGGTGGCATGCAGTCCCCTGCCGGCGTGAGAGAGCCCTGGGGCTCGGCAACGGGCGATGACCTGCGCCCTCCGGTGAAGCCAAGGATGCACAACCTCCGGGCGGCCTGCAGGAATCCCTTCGTCTCGTCTTGGGGCAGCGGGGCCTCTGCGGTGTACATGAACCGCACCAAAGTCTTCAGGGTGGCAGCCTTCAACCCCGGGAGTTCCATGGGCACCCTTTGGGATTGGGCATCGTGTGAGGAGAATCGCTGGAGGAAGAAGGGGCTGAAAGCAGCGAGGATGCAGCGATGGACTGGAATCCCTTCACCTGAGCAGGAAAAGAAAGAGACAACATAAAAACCAGTCAGGAATAAAACACATCTACCCCTTATCTCATGATTGAAGTGACGTTGTGAAGTTTTATCTGATTCCACTCCTGTGGAGCACCTTAAGGATTTTTTTTACCATGTCAATTGTCACTAAAGGGACCAACTAAGTCACGCAGTTAAGTAAACACAGCGTCGGGTCATTCAGAGAGCAAGCGCTGCATCCTTGCGCACGTCAGTTATAGACTGATCAGAAGCGCACGGCGTTTTAAGATCGCTTTGCACCTTCAGTCATTTGTCATAGCTGCTAGTCGGCAAGGTTTGCTTGCACTTGGTATTAAGAACGTACATACGAATAAGGAGGAGGCCATTCAGCCCCTTGACCCTGCTGCGCCGTTCAATAAGATCATCGCTGAATTGATTGTGACCTCCTGTCGTCCCCGATCACTTGCCCCCCAACCATTTATTGAGAATCTATCTACCCCGGCCTTTGAAACTTTCACAGATCGCTTTGTGCTGCAACAGATATAGAGTTTAAAAAGTAGGGGAGTTGTGTAAACCGAGGCGGGAATGTAAGCTGTGGGGGGGATACAGAGAGGCTGCACAGAGACGGGGGAATGTAAGCTGTGGGGGGGATACAGAGAGGCTGCACAGAGACGGGGGACAGGTTGAGTGAGCGGGAAACAAGACGGCGGATGGATTGCAAAGCGGAGAAGTGCGAGGTTATTCACTTTGGTGGTAAGAATGGAAAAGCAGAATACCTGAAGTGTTGTTAAACTCGGAACTGTTGAGGCTCAGAGGGGCTTGGGTGTACAAGGAACGCAAACGGTTAGCACGAAGGTACAACAAGCAATTAGGACGGCAAATGGCACGTTGATCCTTGAGGAGGGAGGAGAGAGCAGGAATGAAGAAGTCTTGCTGCAATTGGACAGGGCTTTGGACAGACCACACCGGGAATATCGTGCACCATTTTGGTCTCCGTGTTTAAGGTGAGATCCACTTGAATTGGAGGTGCCACAGCGAGGGTTATATAGCAACACTGAAAATAGAGGCAGGAGGAGGCCATTCGGCCCTTCGAGCCTGCTCCGTCATTCATTATGATCATGGCTGATCATCAAGTTCAATACCTGATCCCACCTTCCTCGATTCCTTCAGCCCCAAGAGCTAAATCGAATTCCTTCTTGAAATTACGCAGTGTTTAGGCCTCAACTACTTCCTGTGGTAGGGAATTCCACAGATTCACCACTCCAATTTCTCCTGTCCTAAAAAGTTTACCCCTGACCGTCAAACTAAGACCCCCCTAGTTCTGGACGCCCCCACCATCGGGAACTTTCTTTCTGAATCTACCCTGTTGGGAATTTTATAACTGTCTATGAGATTCCCTCTCACTCTTCTGAACTCCAATGAATTTGTTTTATTCAGGGGCAATTTAAGCCAATTCAGCTAACCTGCCCATCTTTGGGTTGTGGGGGTGAGACCCACGCAGACACGGGGAGAATGTGCAAACTCCACACGGACAGTGACCCGGGGCCGGGTTTCGAACCCGGATCTTCAGCATTAAGAGGCAGCAGTGCTAACCACTGTGCCGCCGTGACGCCCGAATGAATATAACCCTGACTGATTTAGTCTCTCCTGCTAGGACAGTCCCGCCATCCCTGGAATCAGTCTGGTGAACCTTCGCTGCACTCCCTCCATAGCAAGAACATCCTTCCTCAGAGAAGGACACCTGAGCTGCCCACAATACTCCAGGTGTGGCCTCCCCAAGGCCCGATGCAATTGCAGTAAAACATCTCTATTGCTACTCAAATCCTCTCGCTATGAAGGCCAACCTACCATTTGCCTCCTTTCCTGCCTGCTGTGTCTGCGAGCTTACTCTCAGCGACTGATACACGAGGACACCAAGATCTCGCTGAGTATCCGCCTCTCCCAATTTACACCCATTCCAATAATAATCTGCCTTCCTATGTTTGTTCCCGAAGCGGATAACCTCACATTTATCCACATTATATTGCATCTGCCACACATGTGCCCACTCCCTCAGCCTGCCCAAATCCCGCTGAAGCATCTCTGCATCCTCCTCGCAGCTCACCCTCCCATCCAACTTTGTACCATCTGCAAATCTGGAGATAATACATTTAGTTCCCTCGTCCAAATCATTAATATATATTGTCAACAGCTGGGGTCCCAACACAGATCCCTGCGATAACCCCACTAGTCACTGCCTGCCAATCAGAAAAAGGCCCATTTATTCCAACGTTTTGCTTCCTGTCTGCTCACCGGCTTTTGATCCATCTCTAGTCCAGTTACTAGTGTACCACAGGGACCTGTTTTGGGGCCACTGCTGTTTGTCATTTTTATAAATGACCTGGAGGAGGGCGTAGAAGGATGGGTGAGTAAATTTGCAGATGACACTAAAGTCGGTGGAGTTGTGGACAGTGCGGAAGGATGTTACAAGTTACAGAGGGACATAGATAAGCTGCAGCGCTGGGCTGAGAGGTGGCAAATGGAGTTTAATGCAGAAAAGTGTGAGGTGATTCATTTTGGAAGGAATAACAGGAAGACAGAGTACTGGGCTAATGGTAAGATTCTTGGCAGTGTGGATGAGCAGAGAGATCTCGGTGTCCGTGTACGTAGATCCCTGAAAGGTGCCACCCAGGTTGAGAGGGTTGTTAAGAAGGCGTACGGTGTGTTAGCTTTTATTGGTAGAGGGATTGAGTTTCGGAGCCATGAGGTCATGTTGCAGCTGTACAAAACTCTGGTGCGGCCGCATTTGGAGTATTGCGTGCAATTCTGGTCGCCGCATTATAGGAAGGATGTGGAAGCATTGGAAAGGGTGCAGAGGAGATTTACCAGAATGTTGCCTGGTATGGAGGGAAGATCTTATGAGGGAAGGCTGAGGGACTTGAGGCTGTTTTCATTCGAGAGAAGAAGGTTAAGAGGTGACTTTAATTGAGGCATACAAGATGATCAGAGGATTGGATAGGGTGGACAGTGAGAGCCTTTTTCCTCGGATGGTGACGTCTAGCACGAGGGGGACATAGCTTTAAATTGAGGGGAGATAGATATAAGACAGATGTCAGAGGCAGGTTCTTTACCCAGAGAGTAGTAAGGGCGTGGAATGCCCTGCCTGCAACAGTAGTGGACTCGCCAACACTAAGGGCATTCAAATGGTCATTGGATAGACATATGGACGATAAGGGAATAGTGTAGCTGGGCTTTAGTGGTTTCACAGGTCGGCGCAACATCGAGGGCCGAAGGGCCTGTACTGCGCTGTAATGTTCTATGTATCTAAGACACTACCCGCAATCCCATGCCCTTTAACTTTATATATTAATCTGTTTTGTGAGACCTTGTAGAAAGCCTTCTGAAAGTCTAAATAAACCGCATCCACTGGTTCTTCCTGGTCAACTCTACTCGTTACATCGTCAAAGAATTCCAGTAGATTTGTCAAGCATGAATTTCCTTTCGTAAATCCATGCTGACTTAGTCTGATTACACCAGTCCTTTCCATGGATAAGGGGCAGGTTTAGCACAGGGCTAAATAACTGGCTTTTAAAGCAGACCAAGGCAGGCCAGCAGCGAGAGTTCAATTCCCGTACCAGCCTCCCCGAACAGGCGCCGGAATGTGGCGACGAGGGGCTTTTCACAGTAACTTCATTTGAAGCCTACTTGTGACAAGAAGCGGATTTTCATTTCATGGACTCCAGCAACTACCGACGTCAGGCTCGCGGTTATATAGTTCCGTTTTCTCTCTACCTCTCTTTTTGAATAGCCGGGTTACATTCGCTACCCTCCAAGCTGTAGGAACCAGGATGCGAATAGAGGGATACGGACCCCGGAAGTGTAGAAGATTTTAGTTTAGACGGGCAGCATGGTCGGCACAGGCTTGGAGGGCCGAAGGGCCTGTTCCTGTGCTGTACGTTTCTTTGTTCTTTGTTCATTCCAGAGTCCAAAGAATTTTGGAATATGACGACCAATGGATCTACTATTTCCACAGCCACTTCCTTAAATACACTGCGATGCAGATAATCTGGCCCTGGAAATTTATCCGCGTTCAATCCCGTTAATTTCCCCCAAACCATTTCTCTACTAATATTAATTTCCTTCAGCTCCTCACTAAAACTTCCGTTTCTCAGAACCTCCTGTACATTATTCAAGTCTTCCTTTGCAGGTCAGCACGGTGGCGCAGTGGTTAGAATTTCTGTCTCACGGCGCTGAGGTCCCAGGTTCGAACCCGGCCCCGGGGTCACTGTCCGTGTGGAGTTTGCGCATTCTCCCCGTGTCTGCGTGGGTTTCGCCCCCACAACCTTAAAGATGTGCAGGGGGAGGTGGATTGGCCACGCTAAATTGCCCCTTAATTTTTAAGAAATGAATTGGGTACTCTAAATTTATTAAAAAAACAATTCACGCCTCCCTTTGTGTAGACAGGAGCGAAGGACGAATTTGGTTCCTCAGCCATTTCTTTGTTCCCTGTTATGAGTTGCCCCTTAAAGGGCCGACATTAGTTTTTATCAATCTTCTCCTCTCTACTTTTCCAGAAACTTTTTCAGTCAGTTTTTATTTTCCTTGCTAGCTTACTTTCAAATTGTTTTTTATTCTTCTTAATCAATCCCTTGGTCCACCTTTGTTGAATTTTAAACTGTTCCGAATTAACTGCTTTATTGCTTTTCCTTGCTAATTTGTATGCCTCTTTGAATCGAATGCTGTCTCTAATTTCCCTTGTAAGCCACGGTTCGGCTGCAGTTTCCTTTCTACTCTTGCGGCAAATAGGTAAAGGCAACTTTTGGAGTTCAGCTATTTGTTCGAGTGCTGCCGATGCTTGTCCGCTGTCCTTCCTTTCAGTAATGTTTCCCAGTTCCTCACTCATAACGAGATTGCCGACTAATCATTTCTCATTGCACAGCACCCTATTCCCGTGTTGGTTCCTCAACGTACTGGTCCAGAAAACCACCCCGTAAACACCCCAGATTCACGAGATTGGTCCCTGGGATGCGGGGCCCAGTAAATTAGGGATATATTCTCTGGAGTTTCGAACAATGAGAGAACGTCTCATTGGACCATCCAATATTCTGATGGGGTTTGACAGGATGGTGACGGAGAGGTCAGCTCCCCTCGGCTGGGGACCAGTGCATTGAGCCGCATTTTTGGAAACAGATTTTTCGATGGACTGTGTGTTCCACAGAGAGCGCGGGCGAGAGAGCGCGGGCTAGAGAGAGCGCCGGCGAGAGGGTGAGCGAGAAATAGAGCCCGAGCGGGAGGGTGAGCGAGAGAGAGCGCGGGCGAGAGAGAGCGCGGACGAGAGAGCGCGGGTGAGAGAGAGCGCGGGCGAGAGAGAGCGCGGGCGAGAGAGAGCGCGGGCGAGAGAGAGCGCGGGCGAGAGAGCGCGGGCGAGAGAGCGCGGGCGAGAGAGCGCGGGCTAGAGAGAGCGCCGGCGAGAGGGTGAGCGAGAAATAGAGCCCGAGCGGGAGGGTGAGCGAGAGAGAGCGCGGGCGAGAGAGAGCGCGGACGAGAGAGCGCGGGTGAGAGAGAGCGCGGGCGAGAGAGAGCGCGGGCGAGAGAGAGCGCGGGCGAGAGAGCGCGGGCGAGAGAGCGCGGGCGAGAGGGTGAGCGAGAGATAGAGCCCGAGCGGGAGGGTGAGCGAGAGAGAGAGCCCGAGCGGGAGGGTGAGCGAGAGAGAGAGCGGGCAAGAGAGAGCGCGGGTGAGAGAGAGAGCGGGCGAGAGAGAGAGCGGGCGAGAGAGAGAGCGGGCGAGAGAGAGCGCGGGCGAGAGAGAGCGCGGGCGAGAGAGAGCGCGGGCGAGAGAGAGCGCGGGCGAGAGAGAGCGCGGGCGAGAGAGAGCGCGGGCGAGAGAGAGCGCGGGCGAGAGAGAGCGCGGGCGAGAGAGAGCGCGGGCGAGAGAGAGCGCGGGCGAGAGAGAGCGCGGGCGAGAGAGAGGAAGCGAGAGAGAGCGCGGGCGAGAGATAGAGCCCGAGCGGGAGGGTGAGCGAGAGAGAGAGCCCGAGCGGGAGGGTGAGCGAGAAAGAGAGCGCGGACGAGAGAGCGCGGGTGAGAGAGAGAGCGGGCGAGAGAGAGCGCGGGCGAGAGAGAGGAAGCGAGAGAGAGGAAGCGAGAGAGAGCGCGGGCGAGAGATAGAGCCCGAGCGGGAGGGTGAGCGAGAGAGAGAGCCCGAGCGGGAGGGTGAGCGAGAGAGAGCGCGGGCGAGAGAGAGCGCGGGCTAGAGAGAGCGCCGGCGAGAGGGTGAGCGAGAGATAGAGCCCGAGCGGGAGGGTGAGCGAGAGAGAGAGCCCGAGCGGGAGGGTGAGCGAGAGAGAGAGCGGGCGAGAGAGAGCGCGGGCGAGAGAGCGCGGGCTAGAGAGAGCGCCGGCGAAAGGGTGAGCGAGAGATAGAGCCCGAGCGGGAGGGTGAGCGAGAGAGAGAGCCCGAGCGGGAGGGTGAGCGAGAGAGAGAGCGGGCGAGAGAGAGCGCGGGCGAGAGGGTGAGCGAGAGATAGAGCCCGAGCGGGAGGGTGAGCGAGAGAGAGAGCCCGAGCGGGAGGGTGAGCGAGAGAGAGAGCGGGCAAGAGAGAGCGCGGGCGAGAGAGAGCGCGGGTGAGAGAGAGCGTGGGCGAGAGAGAGCGTGGGCGAGAGCGCGGGCGGGAGAGAGCGCGGACGGGAGAGAGCGCGGGCGAGAGGGTGAGCGAGAGATAGAGCCCGAGCGGGAGGGTGAGCGAGAGAGAGAGCCCAAGCGGGCGGGTGAGCGAGAGAGAGCGGGCAAGAGAGAGCGCGGACGAGAGAGCGCGGGTGAGAGAGAGCGCGGGTGAGAGAGAGCGCGGGTGAGAGAGAGCGCGGGTGAGAGAGAGCGCGGGTGAGAGAGAGCGCGGGCGAGAGAGAGCGCGGGCGAGAGAGAGCGCGGGCGAGAGCGCGCGGGCGAGAGGGTGAGCGAGAGATAGAGCCCGAGCAGGAGGGTGAGCGAGAGAGAGAGCCGAGCGGGAGGGTGAGCGAGAGAGAGAGCGGGCGAGAGAGAGTGCGGGCGAGAGGGTGAGCGAGAGATAGAGCCCGAGCGGGAGGGTGAGCGAGAGAGAGAGCCGAGCGGGAGGGTGAGCGAGAGAGAGAGCCGAGCGGGAGGGTGAGCGAGAGAGAGAGCGGGCGAGAGAGAGCGCGGGTGAGAGAGAGAGAGCGCTGGAGGGAGAGAGCGCGGGCGAGAGAGAGAGCGCGGGCGAGAGAGAGAGCGCGGGCGAGAGAGAGAGCGCGGGCGAGAGAGAGAGCGCGGGCGAGAGAGAGAGCGCGGGCGAGAGAGAGAGCGCGGGCGAGAGAGAGAGCGCGGGCGAGAGAGAGAGCGCGGGCGAGAGAGAGAGCGCGGGCGAGAGAGAGAGCGCGGGCGAGAGAGAGAGCGCGGGCGAGAGAGAGAGCGCGGGCGAGAGAGAGAGCGCGGGCGAGAGAGAGAGCGCGGGCGAGAGAGAGAGCGCGGGCGAGAGAGAGAGCGCGGGCGAGAGAGAGAGCGCGGGCGAGAGAGAGAGCGCGGGCGAGAGAGAGAGCGCGGGCGAGAGAGAGAGCGCGGGCGAGAGAGAGAGCGCGGGCGAGAGAGAGAGCGCGGGCGAGAGAGAGAGCGCGGGCGAGAGAGAGAGCGCGGGCGAGAGAGAGAGCGCGGGCGAGAGAGAGAGCGCGGGCGAGAGAGAGAGCGCGGGCGAGAGAGAGAGCGCGGGAGGGAGAGAGAGCGCGGGAGGGAGAGAGCGCGGGCGAGAGAGAGAGCGCGGGCGAGAGAGAGAGCGCGGGCGAGAGAGCGCGGGCGAGAGAGAGAGCGCGGGCGAGAGAGAGAGCGCGGGCGAGAGAGAGCGCGGGCGAGAGAGAGCGCGGGCGAGAGAGAGCGCGGGCGAGAGAGAGCGCGGGCGAGAGAGCGCGGGCAAGAGAGCGCGGGCAAGAGGGTGAGCGAGAAATAGAGCCCGAGCGGGAGGGTGAGCGAGAGAGAGAGCCGAGCGGGAGGGTGAGCGAGAGAGAGAGCGGGCGAGAGAGAGTGCGGGCGAGAGGGTGAGCGAGAGATAGAGCGCGGGCGAGAGGGTGAGCGAGAGATAGAGCCCGAGTGGGAGGGTGAGCGAGAGAGAGAGCCGAGCGGGAGGGTGAGCGAGAGAGAGAGCGGGCGAGAGAGAGCGCGGGTGAGAGAGAGAGAGCGCGGGAGGGAGAGAGCGCGGGCGAGAGAGAGAGCGCGGGCGAGAGAGAGAGCGCGGGCGAGAGAGAGAGCGCGGGCGAGAGAGAGAGCGCGGGCGAGAGAGAGAGCGCGGGCGAGAGAGAGAGCGCGGGCGAGAGAGAGAGCGCGGGCGAGAGAGAGAGCGCGGGAGGGAGAGAGCGCGGGCGAGAGAGAGAGCGCGGGCGAGAGAGAGAGCGCGGGCGAGAGAGAAAGCGCGGGCGAGAGAGAAAGCGCGGGCGAGAGAGAGAGCGCGGGCGAGAGAGAGAGCGGGCGAGACAGAGCGCAGGCGAGAGGGTGAGCGAGAGATAGAGCCCGAGCGGGAGGGTGAGCGAGAGAGAGAGCCCGAGCGGGAGGGTGAGCGAGAGAGAGCGGGCGAGAGAGAGCATGGGCGAGAGCGCGGGCGGGAGAGAGCGCGGGCGAGAGGGTGAGCGAGAGATAGAGCCCGAGCGGGAGGGTGAGCGAGAGAGAGAGCCCGAGCGGGAGGCTGAGCGAGAGAGCGGGCGAGAGAGAGCGCGGGCGAGAGAGAGCGCGGGCGAGAGAGAGCGCGGGCGAGAGAGAGCGCGGGCGAGAGAGAGCGCGGGCGAGAGAGAGAGAGCGCGGGCGAGAGGGTGAGCGAGAGAGAGAGCCCGAGCGGGAGGGTGAGCGAGAGAGAGAGCGGGCGAGAGAGAGCGCGGGTGAGAGAGAGCGCGGGCGAGAGAGAGTGCGGGCGAGAGGGTGAGCGAGAGATAGAGCCCGAGCAGGAGGGTGAGCAAGAGAGAGAGCCCGAGCGGGAGGGTGAGCGAGAGAGAGAGAGCGGGCGAGAGACAGCGTGGGTGAGAGATAGGAAGCAAGAGAGAGCGCGGGCGAGAGAGAGGAAGCGAGAGAGAGCGTGGGCGAGAGAGAGGAAGCGAGAGATAGAGCCAGAGCGGGAGGGTGAGCGAGAGAGAGAGCCCGAGCGGGAGGGTGAGTGAGAGAGAGAGCGGGCGAGAGAGAGCGCGGGCGAGAGAGAGGAAGCGAGAGAGAGGAAGCGAGAGAGAGCGCAGGCGAGAGAGAGGAAGCGAGAGAGAGCGCGGGCGAGAGAGAGGAAGCGAGAGAGAGCGCGGGCGAGAGTGAGGAAGCGAGAGAGAGCGCGGGCGGCAGAGAGGAAGCGAGAGAGAGCGCGGGCGAGAGAGAGGAAGCGAGAGAGAGCGCGGGCGAGAGAGAGGAAGCGAGAGAGAGCACGGGCGAGAGAGAGCGCGGGCGAGAGAGCGCGGGCGAGAGGGTGAGCGAGAGAGAGAGCCCGAGCGGTAGGGTGAGCGAGAGAGAGAGCCCGAGCGGTAGGGTGAGCGAGAGAGAGAGCCCGAGCGGGAGGGTGAGCGAGAGAGAGAGCGGGCAAGAGAGAGCGCGGGCGAGAGGAAGCGAGAGAGAGCGCGGGCGAGAGAGAGGAAGCGAGAGAGAGCGCGGGCGAGAGAGCGCGGGCGAGAGGGTGAGCGAGAGATAGAGCCCGAGCGGGAGGGTGAGCGAGAGAGAGAGCCCGAGCGGGAGGGTGAGCGAGAGAGAGAGCGGGCGAGAGAGAGCGCGGGCGAGAGAGAGGAAGCGAGAGAGAGCGCGGGCGAGAGAGCGTGGGCGAGAGGGTGAGCGAGAGAGAGAGCCCGAGCGGGAGGGCGAGCGAGAGAGAGAGCCCGAGCGGGAGGGCGAGCGAGAGAGAGAGCCCGAGCGGGAGGGCGAGCGAGAGAGAGGAAGCGAGAGAGAGCGCGGGCGAGAGAGAGGAAGCGAGAGAGAGCGCGGGCGAGAGAGAGGAAGCGAGAGAGAGCGCGGGCGAGAGAGAGGAAGCGAGAGAGAGCGCGGGCGAGAGAGAGGAAGCGAGAGAGAGCGCGGGCGAGAGAGAGGAAGCGCGAGAGAGCGCGGGCGAGAGAGAGGAAGCGAGAGAGAGTGCGGGCGAGAGAGAGGAAGCGAGAGAGAGCGCGGGCGAGAGAGAGGAAGCGAGAGAGAGCGCGGGCGAGAGAGAGGAAGCGAGAGAGAGCGCGGGCGAGAGAGAGGAAGCGAGAGAGAGCGCGGGCGAGAGAGAGGAAGCGAGAGAGAGCGCGGGCGAGAGAGAGGAAGCGAGAGAGAGCGCGGGCGAGAGAGAGGAAGCGAGAGAGAGCGCGGGCGAGAGAGAGGAAGCGAGAGAGAGCGCGGGCGAGAGAGAGGAAGCGAGAGAGAGCGCGGGCGAGAGAGAGGAAGCGAGAGAGAGCGCGGGCGAGAGACAGGAAGCGAGAGAGAGCGCGGGCGAGAGAGAGGAAGCGAGAGAGAGCGCGGGCGAGAGGGAGGAAGCGAGAGAGAGCGCGGGCGAGAGAGAGGAAGCGAGAGAGAGCGCGGGCGAGAGAGAGGAAGCGAGAGAGAGCGCGGGCGAGAGAGAGGAAGCGAGAGAGAGCGCGGGCGAGAGAGAGGAAGCGAGAGAGAGCGGGGGCGAGAGAGAGGAAGCGAGAGAGAGCGCGGGCGAGAGAGAGGCAGCGAGAGAGAGCGCGGGCGAGAGAGAGGAAGCGAGAGAGAGCGCGGGCGAGAGAGAGGAAGCGAGAGAGAGCGCGGGCGAGAGAGAGGAAGCGAGAGAGAGAGCACGGGCGAGAGAGAGGAAGCGAGAGAGAGAGCGCGGGCGAGAGAGAGGAAGCGAGAGAGAGCGCGGGCGAGAGAGAGGAAGCGAGAGAGGGCGCGGGCGAGAGAGAGGAAGCGAGAGAGAGCGCGGGCGAGAGAGAGGAAGCGAGAGAGAGCGCGGGCGAGAGAGAGGAAGCGAGAGAGAGCGCGGGCGAGAGAGAGGAAGCGAGAGAGAGCGCGGGCGAGAGAGCGCGGGCGAGAGGGTGAGCGAGAGAGAGAGCCTGAGCGGTAGGGTGAGCGAGAGAGAGAGCCCGAGCGGGAGGGTGAGCGAGAGAGAGAGCGGGCGAGAGAGAGCGCGGGCGAGAGGAAGCGAGAGAGAGCGCGGGCGAGAGAGAGGAAGCGAGAGAGAGCGCGGGCGAGGGAGCGCGGGCGAGAGGGTGAGCGAGAGATAGAGCCCGAGCGGGAGGGTGAGCGAGAGAGAGAGCCCGAGCGGGAGGGTGAGCGAGAGAGAGAGCGGGCGAGAGAGAGAGCGGGCGAGAGAGAGGAAGCGAGAGAGAGCGCGAGCGAGAGAGAGGAAGCGAGAGAGAGCGCGGGCGAGAGAGAGGAAGCGAGAGAGAGACCGGGCGAGATAGAGCGCGGGCGAGAGTGTGAGCGAGAGCAGAGGAGGGCAGATAGATGATGAGACTTGCCGCTTGTGCGGGCGACAGAGGCCCAGTCTCACCTTCTGCATACAAGACGGCGTCGCAGAACAGATCCTGCTGCTGCTGTCTGTGCAGGTTCGCAAAGAAAGTCTTCGGAAGACAGGGAGTAGGGCTCCGATCCGAACCCTCCATCTTCAGTCAGGCTCTTCAGAGTTATCTGCAATCAGAGGGCAAAACAAAATGGCACATCGGGATGGCCGAATCGTCCCACCCGCGCTGACGAGTTTGTTACACAGTCACAGAACCGCGTGGCACAAAAGCAGACCATGCGCCTGCCTTTCCAAAGAGCGCCCCCCGTATCCCCCTATCGGGGCCAAACATTCCCCTTCGCGCATTTACCCAATCCGCCATTTTGAACGCTCTGTTCGATCTGCTTCCGTCGCCCTCTCGGGCAGCGGGCTCACAACTCGGGGTCCCAGTGCGAGCGAGGAGGCGGGGCCAGCGGAATGTTCCAGAGGGGGAAAGCGGGGGGGAGGGGGGAATAGGCGGGGAGTGAGGTGCTAAAAGCACGGAAGAGTGGACAAGCCAGGCAGGCAAGACTGCGCACTCGTAGGCAAGACGCAGTCCAGCTTTATTGCGACCCCACCCTCCCAGTCGGCGAACTTTGGCACGCCTGGAACGCCGGGAACCGTCAACAAATGTACTGACGCTTGACAATGTCGTATCTGATCCGGGGGCAAGGGGCAATGGAGCAGCAGTGAACAGTCTCGCAGCTCAAACTTCACTTAATCCTTAACCTGATCACCGAAGGAGAATGACAAGGAAACTGGGTTATCAAATGTTTACTCGTGGCGATAAAGTTAAAACCAGAGAGGAGGAAATAGGCACACGGGAACAGGAGGAGGCCCCATTCAACCCCTTCTCCAGCCTGTTACACGGGAACAGGAGGAGGCCCCATTCAGCCCCTTCTCCAGCCTGTTACACAGGAACAGGAGGAGGCCCCATTCAGACCCTTCTCCAGCCCGTTACACAGGAACAGGAGGAGGCCCCATTCAGCCCCTTCCCCAGCCTGTTACACAGGAACAGGAGAAGGACCCATTCGGCCCCTTCTCCAGCCCGTTACACAGGAACAGGAGGAGGCCCCATTCAGCCCCTTCTCCAGCCTGTTACACAGGAACAGGAGGAGGCCCCATTCAGACCCTTCTCCAGCCCGTTACACAGGAACAGGAGGAGGCCCCATTCAGCCCCTTCTCCAGCCCGTTACACAGGAACAGGAGAAGGACCCATTCGGCCCCTTCTCCAGCCCGTTACACAGGAACAGGAGGAGGCCCCATTCAGCCCCATCTCCAGCCCGTTACACAGGAACAGGAGGAGGCCGCATTCAGCCCCTTCTCCAGCCTGTTACACAGGAACAGGAGGAGGCCCCATTCAGACCCTTCTCCAGCCCGTTACACAGGAACAGGAGGAGGCCCCATTCAGACCCTTCTCCAGCCCGTTACACAGGAACAGGAGGAGGCCCCATTCAGCCCCTTCTCCAGCCTGTTACACAGGAACAGGAGGAGGCCCCATTCAGACCCTTCTCCAGCCCGTTACACAGGAACAGGAGGAGGCCCCATTCAGCCCCTTCTCCAGCCTGTTACACAGGAACAGGAGGAGGCCCCATTCAGCCCCATCTCCAGCCCGTTACACAGGAACAGGAGGAGGCCCCATTCAGCCCCTTCTCCAGCCCGTTACACAGGAACAGGAGGAGGCCCCATTCAGACCCTTCTCCAGCCCGTTACACAGGAACAGGAGGAGGCCCCATTCAGACCCTTCTCCAGCCCGTTACACAGGAACAGGAGAAGGACCCATTCGGCCCCTTCTCCAGCCCGTTACACAGGAACAGGAGGAGGCCCCATTCAGCCCCATCTCCAGCCCGTTACACAGGAACAGGAGGAGGCCCCATTCAGCCCCATCTCCAGCCCGTTACACAGGAACAGGAGGAGGCCCCATTCAGCCCCATCTCCAGCCCGTTACACAGGAACAGGAGGAGGCCCCATTCAGCCCCTTCTCCAGCCTGTTACACAGGGACAGGAGGAGGCCCCATTCAGCCCCATCTCCAGCCCGTTACACAGGAACAGGAGGAGGCCCCATTCGGCCCCTTCTCCAGCCTGTTACACGGGAACAGGAGGAGGCCCCATTCAGCCCCATCTCCAGCCCGTTACACGGGAACAGGAGGAGGCCCCATTCAGCCCCTTCTCCAGCCCGTTACACAGGAACAGGAGGAGGCCGCATTCAGCCCCTTCTCCAGCCCGTTACACAGGAACAGGAGGAGGCCCCATTCAGACCCTTCTCCAGACCGTTACACGGGAACAGGAAGGGGCCCCATTCAGCCCCTTCTCCAGCCTGTTACACAGGAACAGGAAGAGGCCCCATTCAGACCCTTCTCCAGACTGTTAAACAGGAACAGGAGGAGACCCCATTCAGCCCCTTCTCCAGCCTGTTACACGGGAACAGGAGGAGGCCCCATTCAGCCCCTTCTCCAGCCTGTTACACGGGAACAGGAGGAGGCCCCATTCAGCCCCTTCTCCAGCCTGTTAAACAGGAACAGGAGGAGGCCCCATTCAGCCCCTTCTCCAACCTGTTACACGGGAACAGGAGGAGGGCCCATTCAGCCCCTTCTCCAGCCTATTACACGGGAACAGGAGGAGGCCCCATTCAGCCCCTTCTCCAGCCTGTTACACGGGAACAGGAGGAGGCCCCATTCAGCCCCTTCTCCAGCCTGTTAAACAGGAACAGGAGGAGGCCCCATTCAGTCCCTTCTCCAGCCCGTTACACAGGAACAGGAGGAGGCCCCATTCAGACCCTTCTCCAGCCTGTTACACAGGAACAGGAGGGGGCCCCATTCAGCCCCTTCTCCAGCCTGTTACACGGGAACAGGAGGAGGCCCCATTCAGCCCCTTCTCCAGCCTGTTACACGGGAACAGGAGGAGGCCCCATTCAGCCCCTTCTCCAGCCTGTTAAACAGGAACAGGAGGAGGCCCCATTCAGCCCCTTCTCCAACCTGTTACACGGGAACAGGAGGAGGGCCCATTCAGCCCCTTCTCCAGCCTATTACACGGGAACAGGAGGAGGCCCCATTCAGCCCCTTCTCCAGCCTGTTACACGGGAACAGGAGGAGGCCCCATTCAGCCCCTTCTCCAGCCTGTTAAACAGGAACAGGAGGAGGCCCCATTCAGTCCCTTCTCCAGCCCGTTACACAGGAACAGGAGGAGGCCCCATTCAGACCCTTCTCCAGCCTGTTACACAGGAACAGGAGGGGGCCCCATTCAGCCCCTTCTCCAGCCTGTTACACAGGAACAGGAGGAGGCCCCATTCAGACCCTTCTCCAGCCCGTTACACAGGAACAGGAGGAGGCCCCATTCAGCCCCTTCTCCAGCCCGTTACACAGGAACAGGAGAAGGACCCATTCGGCCCCTTCTCCAGCCCGTTACACAGGAACAGGAGGAGGCCCCATTCAGCCCCATCTCCAGCCCGTTACACAGGAACAGGAGGAGGCCGCATTCAGCCCCTTCTCCAGCCTGTTACACAGGAACAGGAGGAGGCCCCATTCAGACCCTTCTCCAGCCCGTTACACAGGAACAGGAGGAGGCCCCATTCAGCCCCTTCTCCAGCCTGTTACACAGGAACAGGAGGAGGCCCCATTCAGACCCTTCTCCAGCCCGTTACACAGGAACAGGAGGAGGCCCCATTCAGCCCCTTCTCCAGCCTGTTACACAGGAACAGGAGGAGGCCCCATTCAGCCCCATCTCCAGCCCGTTACACAGGAACAGGAGGAGGCCCCATTCAGCCCCTTCTCCAGCCTGTTACACAGGAACAGGAGGAGGCCCCATTCAGACCCTTCTCCAGCCCGTTACACAGGAACAGGAGGAGGCCCCATTCAGCCCCTTCTCCAGCCCGTTACACAGGAACAGGAGGAGGCCCCATTCAGCCCCATCTCCAGCCCGTTACACAGGAACAGGAGGAGGCCGCATTCAGCCCCTTCTCCAGCCTGTTACACAGGAACAGGAGGAGGCCCCATTCAGACCCTTCTCCAGCCCGTTACACAGGAACAGGAGGAGGCCCCATTCAGACCCTTCTCCAGCCCGTTACACAGGAACAGGAGGAGGCCCCATTCAGCCCCTTCTCCAGCCTGTTACACAGGAACAGGAGGAGGCCCCATTCAGACCCTTCTCCAGCCCGTTACACAGGAACAGGAGGAGGCCCCATTCAGCCCCTTCTCCAGCCTGTTACACAGGAACAGGAGGAGGCCCCATTCAGCCCCATCTCCAGCCCGTTACACAGGAACAGGAGGAGGCCCCATTCAGCCCCTTCTCCAGCCCGTTACACAGGAACAGGAGGAGGCCCCATTCAGACCCTTCTCCAGCCCGTTACACAGGAACAGGAGGAGGCCCCATTCGGACCCTTCTCCAGCCCGTTACACAGGAACAGGAGTAGGACCCATTCGGCCCCTTCTCCAGCCCGTTACACAGGAACAGGAGGAGGCCCCATTCAGCCCCATCTCCAGCCCGTTACACAGGAACAGGAGGAGGCCCCATTCAGCCCCATCTCCAGCCCGTTACACAGGAACAGGAGGAGGCCCCATTCAGCCCCATCTCCAGCCCGTTACACAGGAACAGGAGGAGGCCCCATTCAGCCCCTTCTCCAGCCTGTTACACAGGGACAGGAGGAGGCCCCATTCAGCCCCATCTCCAGCCCGTTACACAGGAACAGGAGGAGGCCCCATTCGGCCCCTTCTCCAGCCTGTTACACGGGAACAGGAGGAGGCCCCATTCAGCCCCATCTCCAGCCCGTTACACGGGAACAGGAGGAGGCCCCATTCAGCCCCTTCTCCAGCCCGTTACACAGGAACAGGAGGAGGCCGCATTCAGCCCCTTCTCCAGCCCGTTACACAGGAACAGGAGGAGGCCCCATTCAGACCCTTCTCCAGACCGTTACACGGGAACAGGAAGGGGCCCCATTCAGCCCCTTCTCCAGCCTGTTACACAGGAACAGGAAGAGGCCCCATTCAGACCCTTCTCCAGACTGTTAAACAGGAACAGGAGGAGACCCCATTCAGCCCCTTCTCCAGCCTGTTACACGGGAACAGGAGGAGGCCCCATTCAGCCCCTTCTCCAGCCTGTTACACGGGAACAGGAGGAGGCCCCATTCAGCCCCTTCTCCAGCCTGTTAAACAGGAACAGGAGGAGGCCCCATTCAGCCCCTTCTCCAACCTGTTACACGGGAACAGGAGGAGGCCCCATTCAGCCCCTTCTCCAGCCTGTTACACGGGAACAGGAGGAGGCCCCATTCAGCCCCTTCTCCAGCCTGTTAAACAGGAACAGGAGGAGGCCCCATTCAGTCCCTTCTCCAGCCCGTTACACAGGAACAGGAGGAGGCCCCATTCAGACCCTTCTCCAGCCTGTTACACAGGAACAGGAGGGGGCCCCATTCAGCCCCTTCTCCAGCCTGTTACACGGGAACAGGAGGAGGCCCCATTCAGCCCCTTCTCCAGCCTGTTACACGGGAACAGGAGGAGGCCCCATTCAGCCCCTTCTCCAGCCTGTTAAACAGGAACAGGAGGAGGCCCCATTCAGCCCCTTCTCCAACCTGTTACACGGGAACAGGAGGAGGGCCCATTCAGCCCCTTCTCCAGCCTATTACACGGGAACAGGAGGAGGCCCCATTCAGCCCCTTCTCCAGCCTGTTACACGGGAACAGGAGGAGGCCCCATTCAGCCCCTTCTCCAGCCTGTTAAACAGGAACAGGAGGAGGCCCCATTCAGTCCCTTCTCCAGCCCGTTACACAGGAACAGGAGGAGGCCCCATTCAGACCCTTCTCCAGCCTGTTACACAGGAACAGGAGGGGGCCCCATTCAGCCCCTTCTCCAGCCTGTTACACAGGAACAGGAGGAGGCCCCATTCAGACCCTTCTCCAGCCCGTTACACAGGAACAGGAGGAGGCCCCATTCAGCCCCTTCTCCAGCCCGTTACACAGGAACAGGAGAAGGACCCATTCGGCCCCTTCTCCAGCCCGTTACACAGGAACAGGAGGAGGCCCCATTCAGCCCCATCTCCAGCCCGTTACACAGGAACAGGAGGAGGCCGCATTCAGCCCCTTCTCCAGCCTGTTACACAGGAACAGGAGGAGGCCCCATTCAGACCCTTCTCCAGCCCGTTACACAGGAACAGGAGGAGGCCCCATTCAGCCCCTTCTCCAGCCTGTTACACAGGAACAGGAGGAGGCCCCATTCAGACCCTTCTCCAGCCCGTTACACAGGAACAGGAGGAGGCCCCATTCAGCCCCTTCTCCAGCCTGTTACACAGGAACAGGAGGAGGCCCCATTCAGCCCCATCTCCAGCCCGTTACACAGGAACAGGAGGAGGCCCCATTCAGCCCCTTCTCCAGCCTGTTACACAGGAACAGGAGGAGGCCCCATTCAGCCCCTTCTCCAGCCTGTTACACAGGAACAGGAGGAGGCCCCATTCAGCCCCTTCTCCAGCCTGTTACACAGGAACAGGAGGAGGCCCCATTCAGCCCCTTCTCCAGCCTGTTACACAGGAACAGGAGGAGGCCCCATTCAGCCCCATCTCCAGCCCGTTACACAGGAACAGGAGGAGGCCCCATTCAGCCCCTTCTCCAGCCTGTTACACAGGAACAGGAGGAGGCCCCATTCAGACCCTTCTCCAGCCCGTTACACAGGAACAGGAGGAGGCCCCATTCAGCCCCTTCTCCAGCCCGTTACACAGGAACAGGAGGAGGCCCCATTCAGCCCCATCTCCAGCCCGTTACACAGGAACAGGAGGAGGCCGCATTCAGCCCCTTCTCCAGCCTGTTACACAGGAACAGGAGGAGGCCCCATTCAGACCCTTCTCCAGCCCGTTACACAGGAACAGGAGGAGGCCCCATTCAGACCCTTCTCCAGCCCGTTACACAGGAACAGGAGGAGGCCCCATTCAGCCCCTTCTCCAGCCTGTTACACAGGAACAGGAGGAGGCCCCATTCAGACCCTTCTCCAGCCCGTTACACAGGAACAGGAGGAGGCCCCATTCAGCCCCTTCTCCAGCCTGTTACACAGGAACAGGAGGAGGCCCCATTCAGCCCCATCTCCAGCCCGTTACACAGGAACAGGAGGAGGCCCCATTCAGCCCCTTCTCCAGCCCGTTACACAGGAACAGGAGGAGGCCCCATTCAGACCCTTCTCCAGCCCGTTACACAGGAACAGGAGGAGGCCCCATTCAGACCCTTCTCCAGCCCGTTACACAGGAACAGGAGAAGGACCCATTCGGCCCCTTCTCCAGCCCGTTACACAGGAACAGGAGGAGGCCCCATTCAGCCCCATCTCCAGCCCGTTACACAGGAACAGGAGGAGGCCCCATTCAGCCCCATCTCCAGCCCGTTACACAGGAACAGGAGGAGGCCCCATTCAGCCCCATCTCCAGCCCGTTACACAGGAACAGGAGGAGGCCCCATTCAGCCCCTTCTCCAGCCTGTTACACAGGGACAGGAGGAGGCCCCATTCAGCCCCATCTCCAGCCCGTTACACAGGAACAGGAGGAGGCCCCATTCGGCCCCTTCTCCAGCCTGTTACACGGGAACAGGAGGAGGCCCCATTCAGCCCCATCTCCAGCCCGTTACACGGGAACAGGAGGAGGCCCCATTCAGCCCCTTCTCCAGCCCGTTACACAGGAACAGGAGGAGGCCGCATTCAGCCCCTTCTCCAGCCCGTTACACAGGAACAGGAGGAGGCCCCATTCAGACCCTTCTCCAGACCGTTACACGGGAACAGGAAGGGGCCCCATTCAGCCCCTTCTCCAGCCTGTTACACAGGAACAGGAAGAGGCCCCATTCAGACCCTTCTCCAGACTGTTAAACAGGAACAGGAGGAGACCCCATTCAGCCCCTTCTCCAGCCTGTTACACGGGAACAGGAGGAGGCCCCATTCAGCCCCTTCTCCAGCCTGTTACACGGGAACAGGAGGAGGCCCCATTCAGCCCCTTCTCCAGCCTGTTAAACAGGAACAGGAGGAGGCCCCATTCAGCCCCTTCTCCAACCTGTTACACGGGAACAGGAGGAGGCCCCATTCAGCCCCTTCTCCAGCCTGTTACACGGGAACAGGAGGAGGCCCCATTCAGCCCCTTCTCCAGCCTGTTAAACAGGAACAGGAGGAGGCCCCATTCAGTCCCTTCTCCAGCCCGTTACACAGGAACAGGAGGAGGCCCCATTCAGACCCTTCTCCAGCCTGTTACACAGGAACAGGAGGGGGCCCCATTCAGCCCCTTCTCCAGCCTGTTACACGGGAACAGGAGGAGGCCCCATTCAGCCCCTTCTCCAGCCTGTTACACGGGAACAGGAGGAGGCCCCATTCAGCCCCTTCTCCAGCCTGTTAAACAGGAACAGGAGGAGGCCCCATTCAGCCCCTTCTCCAACCTGTTACACGGGAACAGGAGGAGGGCCCATTCAGCCCCTTCTCCAGCCTATTACACGGGAACAGGAGGAGGCCCCATTCAGCCCCTTCTCCAGCCTGTTACACGGGAACAGGAGGAGGCCCCATTCAGCCCCTTCTCCAGCCTGTTAAACAGGAACAGGAGGAGGCCCCATTCAGTCCCTTCTCCAGCCCGTTACACAGGAACAGGAGGAGGCCCCATTCAGACCCTTCTCCAGCCTGTTACACAGGAACAGGAGGGGGCCCCATTCAGCCCCTTCTCCAGCCTGTTACACAGGAACAGGAGGAGGCCCCATTCAGACCCTTCTCCAGCCCGTTACACAGGAACAGGAGGAGGCCCCATTCAGCCCCTTCTCCAGCCCGTTACACAGGAACAGGAGAAGGACCCATTCGGCCCCTTCTCCAGCCCGTTACACAGGAACAGGAGGAGGCCCCATTCAGCCCCATCTCCAGCCCGTTACACAGGAACAGGAGGAGGCCGCATTCAGCCCCTTCTCCAGCCTGTTACACAGGAACAGGAGGAGGCCCCATTCAGACCCTTCTCCAGCCCGTTACACAGGAACAGGAGGAGGCCCCATTCAGCCCCTTCTCCAGCCTGTTACACAGGAACAGGAGGAGGCCCCATTCAGACCCTTCTCCAGCCCGTTACACAGGAACAGGAGGAGGCCCCATTCAGCCCCTTCTCCAGCCTGTTACACAGGAACAGGAGGAGGCCCCATTCAGCCCCATCTCCAGCCCGTTACACAGGAACAGGAGGAGGCCCCATTCAGCCCCTTCTCCAGCCTGTTACACAGGAACAGGAGGAGGCCCCATTCAGACCCTTCTCCAGCCCGTTACACAGGAACAGGAGGAGGCCCCATTCAGCCCCTTCTCCAGCCCGTTACACAGGAACAGGAGGAGGCCCCATTCAGACCCTTCTCCAGCCCGTTACACAGGAACAGGAGAAGGACCCATTCGGCCCCTTCTCCAGCCCGTTACACAGGAACAGGAGGAGGCCCCATTCAGCCCCATCTCCAGCCCGTTACACAGGAACAGGAGGAGGCCCCATTCAGCCCCATCTCCAGCCCGTTACACAGGAACAGGAGGAGGCCCCATTCAGCCCCTTCTCCAGCCTGTTACACAGGGACAGGAGGAGGCCCCATTCAGCCCCATCTCCAGCCCGTTACACAGGAACAGGAGGAGGCCCCATTCGGCCCCTTCTCCAGCCTGTTACACGGGAACAGGAGGAGGCCCCATTCAGCCCCATCTCCAGCCCGTTACACGGGAACAGGAGGAGGCCCCATTCAGCCCCTTCTCCAGCCCGTTACACAGGAACAGGAGGAGGCCGCATTCAGCCCCTTCTCCAGCCCGTTACACAGGAACAGGAGGAGGCCCCATTCAGCCCCTTCTCCAGACCGTTACACGGGAACAGGAGGGGGCCCCATTCAGCCCCTTCTCCAGCCTGTTACACAGGAACAGGAAGAGGCCCCATTCAGACCCTTCTCCAGACTGTTAAACAGGAACAGGAGGAGGCCCCATTCAGCCCCTTCTCCAACCTGTTACACGGGAACAGGAGGAGGGCCCATTCAGCCCCTTCTCCAGCCTATTACACGGGAACAGGAGGAGGCCCCATTCAGCCCCTTCTCCAGCCTGTTACACGGGAACAGGAGGAGGCCCCATTCAGCCCCTTCTCCAGCCTGTTAAACAGGAACAGGAGGAGGCCCCATTCAGTCCCTTCTCCAGCCCGTTACACAGGAACAGGAGGAGGCCCCATTCAGACCCTTCTCCAGCCTGTTACACAGGAACAGGAGGGGGCCCCATTCAGCCCCTTCTCCAGCCTGTTACACGGGAACAGGAGGAGGCCCCATTCAGCCCCTTCTCCAGCCTGTTACACGGGAACAGGAGGAGGCCCCATTCAGCCCCTTCTCCAGCCTGTTAAACAGGAACAGGAGGAGGCCCCATTCAGCCCCTTCTCCAACCTGTTACACGGGAACAGGAGGAGGGCCCATTCAGCCCCTTCTCCAGCCTATTACACGGGAACAGGAGGAGGCCCCATTCAGCCCCTTCTCCAGCCTGTTACACGGGAACAGGAGGAGGCCCCATTCAGCCCCTTCTCCAGCCTGTTAAACAGGAACAGGAGGAGGCCCCATTCAGTCCCTTCTCCAGCCCGTTACACAGGAACAGGAGGAGGCCCCATTCAGACCCTTCTCCAGCCTGTTACACAGGAACAGGAGGGGGCCCCATTCAGCCCCTTCTCCAGCCTGTTACACAGGAACAGGAGGAGGCCCCATTCAGACCCTTCTCCAGCCCGTTACACAGGAACAGGAGGAGGCCCCATTCAGCCCCTTCTCCAGCCCGTTACACAGGAACAGGAGAAGGACCCATTCGGCCCCTTCTCCAGCCCGTTACACAGGAACAGGAGGAGGCCCCATTCAGCCCCATCTCCAGCCCGTTACACAGGAACAGGAGGAGGCCGCATTCAGCCCCTTCTCCAGCCTGTTACACAGGAACAGGAGGAGGCCCCATTCAGACCCTTCTCCAGCCCGTTACACAGGAACAGGAGGAGGCCCCATTCAGCCCCTTCTCCAGCCTGTTACACAGGAACAGGAGGAGGCCCCATTCAGACCCTTCTCCAGCCCGTTACACAGGAACAGGAGGAGGCCCCATTCAGCCCCTTCTCCAGCCTGTTACACAGGAACAGGAGGAGGCCCCATTCAGCCCCATCTCCAGCCCGTTACACAGGAACAGGAGGAGGCCCCATTCAGCCCCTTCTCCAGCCTGTTACACAGGAACAGGAGGAGGCCCCATTCAGACCCTTCTCCAGCCCGTTACACAGGAACAGGAGGAGGCCCCATTCAGCCCCTTCTCCAGCCCGTTACACAGGAACAGGAGGAGGCCCCATTCAGCCCCATCTCCAGCCCGTTACACAGGAACAGGAGGAGGCCGCATTCAGCCCCTTCTCCAGCCTGTTACACAGGAACAGGAGGAGGCCCCATTCAGACCCTTCTCCAGCCCGTTACACAGGAACAGGAGGAGGCCCCATTCAGACCCTTCTCCAGCCCGTTACACAGGAACAGGAGGAGGCCCCATTCAGCCCCTTCTCCAGCCTGTTACACAGGAACAGGAGGAGGCCCCATTCAGACCCTTCTCCAGCCCGTTACACAGGAACAGGAGGAGGCCCCATTCAGCCCCTTCTCCAGCCTGTTACACAGGAACAGGAGGAGGCCCCATTCAGCCCCATCTCCAGCCCGTTACACAGGAACAGGAGGAGGCCCCATTCAGCCCCTTCTCCAGCCCGTTACACAGGAACAGGAGGAGGCCCCATTCAGACCCTTCTCCAGCCCGTTACACAGGAACAGGAGGAGGCCCCATTCAGACCCTTCTCCAGCCCGTTACACAGGAACAGGAGAAGGACCCATTCGGCCCCTTCTCCAGCCCGTTACACAGGAACAGGAGGAGGCCCCATTCAGCCCCATCTCCAGCCCGTTACACAGGAACAGGAGGAGGCCCCATTCAGCCCCATCTCCAGCCCGTTACACAGGAACAGGAGGAGGCCCCATTCAGCCCCATCTCCAGCCCGTTACACAGGAACAGGAGGAGGCCCCATTCAGCCCCTTCTCCAGCCTGTTACACAGGGACAGGAGGAGGCCCCATTCAGCCCCATCTCCAGCCCGTTACACAGGAACAGGAGGAGGCCCCATTCGGCCCCTTCTCCAGCCTGTTACACGGGAACAGGAGGAGGCCCCATTCAGCCCCATCTCCAGCCCGTTACACGGGAACAGGAGGAGGCCCCATTCAGCCCCTTCTCCAGCCCGTTACACAGGAACAGGAGGAGGCCGCATTCAGCCCCTTCTCCAGCCCGTTACACAGGAACAGGAGGAGGCCCCATTCAGACCCTTCTCCAGACCGTTACACGGGAACAGGAAGGGGCCCCATTCAGCCCCTTCTCCAGCCTGTTACACAGGAACAGGAAGAGGCCCCATTCAGACCCTTCTCCAGACTGTTAAACAGGAACAGGAGGAGACCCCATTCAGCCCCTTCTCCAGCCTGTTACACGGGAACAGGAGGAGGCCCCATTCAGCCCCTTCTCCAGCCTGTTACACGGGAACAGGAGGAGGCCCCATTCAGCCCCTTCTCCAGCCTGTTAAACAGGAACAGGAGGAGGCCCCATTCAGCCCCTTCTCCAACCTGTTACACGGGAACAGGAGGAGGCCCCATTCAGCCCCTTCTCCAGCCTGTTACACGGGAACAGGAGGAGGCCCCATTCAGCCCCTTCTCCAGCCTGTTAAACAGGAACAGGAGGAGGCCCCATTCAGTCCCTTCTCCAGCCCGTTACACAGGAACAGGAGGAGGCCCCATTCAGACCCTTCTCCAGCCTGTTACACAGGAACAGGAGGGGGCCCCATTCAGCCCCTTCTCCAGCCTGTTACACGGGAACAGGAGGAGGCCCCATTCAGCCCCTTCTCCAGCCTGTTACACGGGAACAGGAGGAGGCCCCATTCAGCCCCTTCTCCAGCCTGTTAAACAGGAACAGGAGGAGGCCCCATTCAGCCCCTTCTCCAACCTGTTACACGGGAACAGGAGGAGGGCCCATTCAGCCCCTTCTCCAGCCTATTACACGGGAACAGGAGGAGGCCCCATTCAGCCCCTTCTCCAGCCTGTTACACGGGAACAGGAGGAGGCCCCATTCAGCCCCTTCTCCAGCCTGTTAAACAGGAACAGGAGGAGGCCCCATTCAGTCCCTTCTCCAGCCCGTTACACAGGAACAGGAGGAGGCCCCATTCAGACCCTTCTCCAGCCTGTTACACAGGAACAGGAGGGGGCCCCATTCAGCCCCTTCTCCAGCCTGTTACACAGGAACAGGAGGAGGCCCCATTCAGACCCTTCTCCAGCCCGTTACACAGGAACAGGAGGAGGCCCCATTCAGCCCCTTCTCCAGCCCGTTACACAGGAACAGGAGAAGGACCCATTCGGCCCCTTCTCCAGCCCGTTACACAGGAACAGGAGGAGGCCCCATTCAGCCCCATCTCCAGCCCGTTACACAGGAACAGGAGGAGGCCGCATTCAGCCCCTTCTCCAGCCTGTTACACAGGAACAGGAGGAGGCCCCATTCAGACCCTTCTCCAGCCCGTTACACAGGAACAGGAGGAGGCCCCATTCAGCCCCTTCTCCAGCCTGTTACACAGGAACAGGAGGAGGCCCCATTCAGACCCTTCTCCAGCCCGTTACACAGGAACAGGAGGAGGCCCCATTCAGCCCCTTCTCCAGCCTGTTACACAGGAACAGGAGGAGGCCCCATTCAGCCCCATCTCCAGCCCGTTACACAGGAACAGGAGGAGGCCCCATTCAGCCCCTTCTCCAGCCTGTTACACAGGAACAGGAGGAGGCCCCATTCAGACCCTTCTCCAGCCCGTTACACAGGAACAGGAGGAGGCCCCATTCAGCCCCTTCTCCAGCCCGTTACACAGGAACAGGAGGAGGCCCCATTCAGACCCTTCTCCAGCCCGTTACACAGGAACAGGAGAAGGACCCATTCGGCCCCTTCTCCAGCCCGTTACACAGGAACAGGAGGAGGCCCCATTCAGCCCCATCTCCAGCCCGTTACACAGGAACAGGAGGAGGCCCCATTCAGCCCCATCTCCAGCCCGTTACACAGGAACAGGAGGAGGCCCCATTCAGCCCCTTCTCCAGCCTGTTACACAGGGACAGGAGGAGGCCCCATTCAGCCCCATCTCCAGCCCGTTACACAGGAACAGGAGGAGGCCCCATTCGGCCCCTTCTCCAGCCTGTTACACGGGAACAGGAGGAGGCCCCATTCAGCCCCATCTCCAGCCCGTTACACGGGAACAGGAGGAGGCCCCATTCAGCCCCTTCTCCAGCCCGTTACACAGGAACAGGAGGAGGCCGCATTCAGCCCCTTCTCCAGCCCGTTACACAGGAACAGGAGGAGGCCCCATTCAGCCCCTTCTCCAGACCGTTACACGGGAACAGGAGGGGGCCCCATTCAGCCCCTTCTCCAGCCTGTTACACAGGAACAGGAAGAGGCCCCATTCAGACCCTTCTCCAGACTGTTAAACAGGAACAGGAGGAGACCCCATTCAGCCCCTTCTCCAGCCTGTTACACGGGAACAGGAGGAGGCCCCATTCAGCCCCTTCTCCAGCCTGTTACACGGGAACAGGAGGAGGCCCCATTCAGCCCCTTCTCCAGCCTGTTAAACAGGAACAGGAGGAGGCCCCATTCAGCCCCTTCTCCAACCTGTTACACGGGAACAGGAGGAGGGCCCATTCAGCCCCTTCTCCAGCCTATTACACAGGAACAGGAGGAGGCCCCATTCAGCCCCTTCTCCAGCCTGTTACACGGGAACAGGAGGAGGCCCCATTCAGCCCCTTCTCCAGCCTGTTACACAGGAACAGGAGGAGGCCCCATTCAGCCCCTTCTCCAGCCCGTTACACAGGAACAGGAGGAGGCCCCATTCAGACCCTTCTCCAGACTGTTAAACAGGAATAGGAGGAGGCCCCATTCAGTCCCTTCTCCAGCCTGTTACACGGGAACAGGAGGAGGCCCCATTCAGCCCCTTCTCCAGCCTGTTACACGGGAACAGGAGGAGGCCCCATTCAGCCCCTTCTCCAGCCTGTTAAACAGGAACAGGAGGAGGCCCCATTCAGCCCCTTCTCCAGCCCGTTACACGGGAACAGGAGGAGGCCCCATTCAGCCCCTTCTCCAGCCTGTTACACGGGAACAGGAGGAGGCCCCATTCAGCCCCTTCTCCAGCCTGTTACACGGGAACAGGAGGAGGCCCCATTCAGCCCCTTCTCCAGCCTGTTACACAGGAACAGGAGGAGGCCCCATTCAGCCCCTTCTCCAGCCCGTTACAGGGGAACAGGAGGAGGCCCCATTCAGCCCCTTCTCCAGTCTGTTACACAGAAACAGGAGGCCCCATTCAGCCCCTTCTCCAGCCTGTTACACAGGAACAGGAGGAGGCCCCATTCAGCCCCTTCTCCAGCCCGTTACACAGGAACAGGAGGAGGCCCCATTCAGCCCCTTCTCCAGCCGGTTACAAAGGAACTGGAGGAGGCCCCATTCAGCCCCTTCTCCAGCCCGTTACACAGGAACAGGAGGAGGCCCCATTCAGCCCCTTCTCCAGACGGTTACACAGGAACAGGAGGAGGCCCCATTCAGCCCCTTCTCCAGCCCGTTACACAGGAACAGGAGGAGGCCCCATTCAGCCCCTTCTCCAGCCGGTTACAAAGGAACTGGAGGAGGCCCCATTCAGCCCCTTCTTCAGCCTGTTACACAGGAACAGGAGGAAGCCCCATTCAGCCCCTTCTCCAGCCTGTTACACAGGAACAGGAGGAGGCCCCATTCACCCCTTTCTCCAGCCGGTTACAAAGGAACTGGAGGAGGCCCCATTCAGCCCCTTCTTCAGCCTGTTACACAGGAACAGGAGGAGGCCCCATTCAGCCCCTTCTCCAGCCTGTTACACAGGAACAGGAGGAGGCCCCATTCAGCCCCTTCTCCAGCCGGTTACAAAGGAACTTGAGGAGGCCTCATTCAGCCCCTTCTTCAGCCTGTTACACAGGAACAGGAGGAGGCCCCATTCAGCCCCTTCTCCAGCCGGTTACACAGGAACAGGAGGCCCCATTCAGCCCCTTCTCCAGCCTGTTACACAGGAACAGGAGGAGGCCCCATTCAGCCCCTTCTCCAGCCCGTTACACAGGAACAGGAGGAGGCCCCATTCAGCCCCTTCTTCTGCCTGTTACACAGGAACAGGAGGAGGCCCCATTCAGCCCCTTCTCCAGCCTGTTACACAGGAACAGGAGGAGGCCCCATTCAGCCCCTTCTCCAGCCTGTTACACAGGAACAGGAGGAGGCCCCATTCATCCCCTTCTCCAGCCGGTTACAAAGGAACTGGAGGAGGCCCCATTCAGCCCATTCTCCAGCCCGTTACACAGGAACAGGAGGAGGCCCCATTCAGCCCCTTCTCCAGCCGGTTACACAGGAACAGGAGGAGGCCCCATTCAGCCCCTTCTCCAGCCTGTTACACAGGAATAGGAGGAGGCCCCATTCAGCCCCTTCTCCAGCCTGTTACACAGGAACAGGAGGAGGCCCCATTCAGACCCTTCTCCAGCCCGTTACACAGGAACAGGAGGAGGCCCCATTCAGCCCCTTCTTCTGCCTGTTACACAGGAACAGGAGGAGGCCCCATTCAGCCCCTTCTCCAGCCTGTTACACAGGAACAGGAGGAGGCCCCATTCAGCCCCTTCTCCAGCCTGTTACACAGGAACAGGAGGAGGCCCCATTCATCCCCTTCTCCAGCCGGTTACAAAGGAACTGGAGGAGGCCCCATTCAGCCCCTTCTCCAGCCCGTTACACAGGAACAGGAGGAGGCCCCATTCAGCCCCTTCTCCAGCCGGTTACACAGGAACAGGAGGAGGCCCCATTCAGCCCCTTCTCCAGCCTGTTACACAGGAACAGGAGGAGGCCCCATTCTGCCCCCCAAAATCCCCTCCCCCCCAAAAAAAATCCCCCCTCCCCATTCCCCCCAAAATCCCCCTCTGCATTCCCCCCAAAATCTCCCCTCCCCCAAAAAGCCCCCCTCCCCATTCCCCCCAAAATCCCCCCTCCCCCATAAAATCCACCCTCCCAATCCCCCCCAAAAAAACCTCCCCATTCCCCCCCAAAAACCCTCCCCCCACAATCCCCCCTCCCCCCAAAATCCCCCTCCCTGTCCTCCCAAAGTCCCCCCTCCCCATTCCCCCCAAAAAACCCTCCCCCACAATCCCCCCTCCCCCCAATATCCTCCTCCCCATTCCCCCCAAAATCCCACTCCCATTCCTCCCAAAATCCCCCCTCCCCATTCCTCCCTCCTCCAAAATCCCCCATCCCCATTCCTCCCAAAATCCCCCCTCCCCATTCCTCCCTCCCCCAAAATCCCCCCTCCCATTCCTCCCAAAATCCCCCCTCCCCATCCGCATTCCGCCCAAAATCCCCCACTCCGCATTCCCCCCACAACCCCCCTCCACATTCCCCCCAAAATCCCCCCTCCCCATTCCCCCCAAAATCCCCCCTCCCCATTCCCCCCCAAAATCCCCCCTCCCCATTCCCCCCAAAATCCCACCTCCCCATTCCCCCCCAAAATCCCCCCTCCCCATTCCCCCCAAAATCCCCCCTCCCCATTCCCCCCAAAATCCCCCACCCGCATTCCCCCCACAATCCCCCCTCCCCCATCCGCATTCCCCCCAAAATCCCCCACTCCGCATTCCCCCCACAATCCCCTCTCCCCCATCCGCATTCCCCCCAAAATCCCCCCTCCCCATTCCCCCACTCCGCATTCCCCCCAAAATCCCCCCTCCCCATTCCCCCCAAAATCCCCCCTCCCCATTCCCCCCAAAATCCCCCCAAAATCCCCCCTCCCCATTCCCCCCAAAATCCCCCCTCCCCATTCCCCCCAAAAATCCCCCCTCCCCATTCCCCCCAAAATCCCCCCTCCCCATTCCCCCCAAATGTCCCATCCGCATCCCCCCCACAATCCCCCCTCCCCCATCCGCATTCCCCCCAAAATCCCCCACTCCGCATTCCCCCCACAATCCCCCCTCCCCATCCGCATTCCCCCCACAATCCCCCCTCCCCCATCCGCATTCCCCCCAAAATCCCCCATCCCCATTCCCCCACTCCGCATTCCCCCCACAACCCCCCTCCACATTCCCCCCAAAATCCCCCCTCCCCATTCCCCCCAAAATCCCCCCTCCCCATTCCCCCCCAAAATCCCCCCTCCCCATTCCCCCCAAAATCCCACCTCCCCATTCCCCCCAAAAATCCCCCCTCCCCATTCCCCCCAAAATCCCCCCTCCCCATTCCCCCCCAAATCCCCCACCCGCATTCCCCCCAAAATCCCCCACTCCGCATTCCCCCCACAATCCCCTCTCCCCCATCCGCATTCCCCCCAAAATCCCCCCTCCCCATTCCCCCACTCCGCATTCCCCCCAAAATCCCCCCTCCCCATTCCCCCCAAAATCCCCCCTCCCCATTCCCCCCAAAATCCCCCCTCCCCATTCCCCCCAAAATCCCCCCTCCCCATTCCCCCCAAAAATCCCCCCTCCCCATTCCCCCCAAAATCCCCCCTCCCCATTCCCCCCAAATGTCCCATCCGCATCCCCCCCACAATCCCCCCTCCCCCATCCGCATTCCCCCCAAAATCCCCCACTCCGCATTCCCCCACAATCCCCCCTCCCCATCCGCATTCCCCCCACAATCCCCCCTCCCCATCCGCATTCCCCCCAAAATCCCCCTCCCCATTCCCCCACTCCGCATTCCCCCCAAAATCCCCCCTCCCCATTCCCCCCAAAATCCCCCCTCCCCATTCCCCCCAAAATCCCCCCTCCCCATTCCCCCCAAAATCCCCCCTCCCCATTCCCCCCAAAATCCCCCCTCCCCATTCCCCCCAAAATCCCCCCTCCCCATTCCCCCCACAATCCCCCATCCGCATTCCCCCAAAATCCCCCCTCCCCATTCCCCCCAAAATCCCCCCTCCCCATTCCCCCCAAAATCCCCCATCCGCATTCCCCCCACAATCCCCCCTCCCCCATCCGCATTCCCCCCAAAATCCCCCACTCCGCATTCCCCCCACAATCCCCTCTCCCCCATCCGCATTCCCCCCAAAATCCCCCCTCCCCATTCCCCCACTCCGCATTCCCCCCAAAATCCCCCCTCCCCATTCCCCCCAAAATCCCCCCTCCCCATTCCCCCACTCCGCATTCCCCCCAAAATCCCCCCTCCCCATTCCCCCCAAAATCCCCCCTCCCCATTCCCCCCAAAATCCCCCCTCCCCATTCCCCCCAAAATCCCCCCTCCCCATTCCCCCAAAATCCCCCCTCCCCATTCCCCCCAAAATCCCCCCTCCCCATTCCCCCCAAAATCCCCCCTCCCCATTCCCCCCAAAATCCCCCCTCCCCATTCCCCCCAAAATCCCCCCTCCCCATTCCCCCCAAAATCCCCCATCCGCATTCCCCCAAAATCCCCCCTCCCCATTCCCCCCTCCCCCTCTCCCAGTTACCCCCGGTGCCCCCTCCCCCACCTCTCGCTCTCCTCTCTCTGACTCCGCCCACTCCAATCCCTCCGCCCCATTCATAAATCCCCCCCCCCCAGGTTCTGCCGCCCGCCAATCACAGCCAGGTGCCGGCCCCGCCCTCCCAATCGCCATTGGCTGCCCCGTTTGGCCCCCCCCCCCGCTCGCCGCCGGCTTCCCGCCATTGGTCAGAGAGCCGGTCGCCCCCACGTGGGCGGGGCTGGTTCTGATTGGTGGGTTTGAAGGCTGGGCGTTCTAAACGGCCGGGGCACGCGGGGCCGCTCACGTGACTGTGAGCGCGGGAAGAGACGCGTGCTCCCTCCCCAGCCGGCGCCATCTTGCTGGCGACCCCGCCCCTCCCCCACCCTCACCCCCAGGAAAATGGTCAATGGCTATCAGCAAACACCACAGTTACTGATGGGGCCCCCAGCCTGTCTTCATTCTTCAACCACGCCCCACAGTCTAAAAGTGTGTGGGAAAGGCAGTTGCCAACTCTGAGCAGATTCCAGGAGGGGTGCTCACATGACCACCAATTATGGCCACCCCACCCAGTCAAATAGCCCTGTCTCTCCGGGTGCCACTGGGTGCGTCGCATTTGGCCCAATACGCCCGCTGCGGTGTTTATTTTAAAAAAATATATATTTTATTTAAATTTTTTTCCAGAGAACAATTTTTCCCCTCTTACAAAGCAAACGTAACAATAAAGAAATTTTTAACAATACACAAATAACAAAACCCCATTATCTTTTGACATAAACTAAACTAACCCCCCCCCTTCCCCCTGGGTTGCTGCTGCTGGTCATCTGTCTTCCCTCTAACGTTCCCCTAGGTAGTCGAGAAATGGCTGCCACCGCCTGGTGAACCCTTGAGCCGATCCTCTCAGGGCAAACTTTATCTGCTCCAGTTTAATGAACCCCGCCATGTCGTTTACCCAGGCCTCCAGTCCGGGGGGGTTTTGCCTCCTTCCACATGAGTAGGATCCTGCGCCGGGCTACGAGGGACGCAAAGGCCACGACGTCGGCCTCTTTCGCCTCCTGCACTCCCGGCTCTTCCGCAACTCCAAATGGAGCCTGGTTTGACCCGGGCCTTCACCACCCGCGAAATCACTCCCGTCACTCCCTTCCAATACCCTTCCAGTGTCGGGCATGCCCAAAACATATGTGCGTGGTTTGCCGGGCTCCCGCCACACCTCCCACATCTGTCCTCCACTCCAAAGAACCTGCTCAATCTTGCTCCCGTTATGTGTGCTCTATGTAGCACCTTAAATTGAATCAGGCTAAGCCTGGCGCATGAGGAAGAGGAATTTACCCTGCTTAGGGCATCAGCCCACATACCCTCCTCTATCTCCTCCCCTAGTTCTTCTTCCCACTTTCCTTTTAGTTCGCCCACCGACTCCTCCCCCTCTTCCCTCATCTCTCGGTATATCTCTGACACCTTGTCCTCTCCGACCCACACCCCTGAAAGCACTCTGTCCTGAATCCCCTGTGTCGGGAGCAACGGAAATTCCCTCATCTGTTGTCTAGTAAACGCCCTCACCTGCATATATCTCAAGAAATTTCCCCGGGGCAACCCATACTTTTCCTCCAATGCTCCCAAGCTCGCAAAAGTCCCATCTATAAACAAATCTCCCACCCTCCTAATTCCCAACTGGTGCCAGCTCTGAAATCCTCCATCCATTCTTCCTGGGGCGAACCTATGGTTGTTCCTGATTGGGGACCCCACCAGGGCTCCCCGCACCCCTCTCTGTCGCCTCCACTGTCCCCAGATATTCAATGTTGCCGCCACCACCGGATTCGTGGTAAGCTTTTTAGGTGAGAACGGTAGCGGCGCCGTCACCAGCGCCTCTAAACTCGTCCCTTTACAGGACTTTCTCTCCAGTCTTTTCCACGCCGCTCCCTCACCCTCCATCATCCATTTACGTATCATTGCCACATTGGCGGCCCAATAGTAATCGCCCAAGTTCGGTAGTGCCAATCCTCCTCTGTCCCTACTACGCTGAAGGAACCCCCTCCTTACTCTCGGAACTTTCCCTGCCCACACAAAGCTCGTTATGCTCCTGTCTATTTTATTAAAAAAGGTCTTCGTGATTAGAATAGGGAGACATTGAAATACAAATAAGAGCCTCGGGAGGACCATCATCTTGATTGCTTGCACCCTGCCCGCCAGCGACAGAGGCTGCATGTCCCACCTCTTGAAGTCCTCCATTTGTTCTACCAGCCGTGTCAGATTAAGTCTGTGCAAGGTTCCCCAGCTCCTAGCGATCTGAATCCCCAGGTATCGGAAGTTTCTTTCCACTTTCCTTAGAGGCAAGCCTTCTATCTCTCTACTCTGGTCCCCTGGATGTATCACAAATAATTCACTCTTCCCCATGTTTAGCCCATACCCCGAGAATTCCCCGAACCCCCTTAAAATTCGCATAACCTCTATCATCCCCCCCGCTGGGTCCGACACGTATAACAATAGGTCATCTGCGTATAACGAGACTCGGTGTTCTTCTCCCCCTCTAATCACCCCTCTCCATTTCCTGGAGTCTCTCAACGCCATGGCCAGAGGTTCAACTGCCAACGCGAACAACAATGGAGACAGTGGGCATCCCTGTCTTGTTCCCCTATATAGTCGGAAATACTCCGATCTATGTCGACCTGTAACTACGCTTGCCGTTGGAGCCCCATAAAGAAGTCTAACCCAGCTAATAAACCCGTTCCCAAACCCAAACCTCCTTAACAGTTCCCATAAATACTCCCACTCCACCCTATCAAATGCCTTCTCTGCGTCCATTGCCGCCACTATCTCTGCCTCCCCCTCCACTAGGGGCATCATTATCACCCCTAATAGTCGTCGCACGTTAACATTCAGTTGTCTCCCTTTTACGAACCCTGTCTGGTCTTCGTGCACCACCCCCGGGACACAGTCCTCTATCCTCGATGCCAGTACCTTTGCCAGCAATTTGGCGTCCACGTTCAATAGTGAAATAGGTCTATAGGACCCGCACTGCAACGGATCTTTGTCCCTCTTCAAAATTAGCGATATCGTCGCCTCCGACATCGTCGGGGGTAGAGTCCCCCCTTCCCTGGCCTCATTGAACGTCCTCGCCATCAACGGGGCCAACAAGTCCACATATTTTCTGTAATATTCCACCGGGAACCCGTCTGGCCCCGGGGCCTTCCCTGCTTGCATGCTTCCCAGTCCCTTAATAACCTCATCCACCTCAATCGGTGCCCCCAGGCCTACCACCTCCTGCTCCTCCACTTTCGGGAACCTCAATTGGTACAGGAACTGCCGCATCCCCTCCTCTCCCTCTGGGGGTTGAGACCTATACAGTTCCTCATAGAAGGTCTTGAACACCTCATTTATCTTTCCTGCCCTTCGCACCGTGTCTCCCCTTTCGTCTCTAACTCCTCCTATCTCCCTCGCTGCTGCCCTCTTTCGCAATCGATGAGCCAACAGGCGACTAGCATTTTCCCCATATTCATACCTCCTCCCCTGTGCCTTCCTCCACAGTACCTCCGCCTATCTGGTGGTCAGAAGGTCAAACTCCGCCTGGAGTCGTCTCCTCTCCCTGTACAGTTCCTCCTCCGGGGTCTCTGCAAATTCCCTATCCACCCTTAAAATCTCCCCCAGTAATCTTTCCCTTTCCTTGGCCTCTGTTTTCCTTTTGTGGGCCCCAATAGAGATCAGCTCTCCTCTGACCACCGCTTTTAGTGCTTCCCAGACCACTCCCACAGGGACCTCGCCGTCGTCATTGACCTCCAGGTATCTCTCAATACACCCCCGCACTCTTGCACACACTCCCTCATCTGCCATCAGTCCCACATCTAATCGCCGGAGTGTTCTCTGCTCCCTGCCCTCTCCTAATTCCAGGTCCACCCAATGTGGGGCATGATCCGAAACCGCTATGGCTGAGTACTCAGCTTCTTCCACCCTAGAGATCAACGACCTTCCCAAAACAAAAAAATCTATCCGGGAGTACACTTTATGGACATGGGAGAAGAAGGAAAACTCCCTGGCCCTAGGTCTAAGAAATCGCCATGGATCCACTCCCCCCATTTGGTCCATAAACCCCTTAAGTACCTTGGCCGCTGCCGGCCTTCTTTCGGTCCTTGAGCTGGATCTATCTAGCCCCGGGTCCAGCACCGTATTAAAGTCCCCTCCTAAAATCAAGTTTCCTACCTCCAGGTCCGGTATACGCCCCAGCATCCGTCTCATAAATCCCGCATCGTCCCAACTTGGGGCATACACATTAACCAACACGACCTCCATTCCCTCCAGCCTACCACTCACCATTACATATCTACCTCCGCTATCTGCTACGATGTTCTTTGCTTCAAATGCTACCCGTTTCCCCACCAAAATGGCCACCCCTCTGTTCTTTGCTTCCAGTCCTGAGTGGAACACCTGTCCCACCCATCCTTTCCCTAGCCTAACTTGGTCCGCCACCTTTAGGTGCGTCTCTTGGAGCATAACCACGTCTGCCCTTGGTCCTTTCAAATGCGCGAGCGCTCGGGCCCTTTTTATCGGTCCGTTCAGGCCTCTCACGTTCCACGTGATCAGCCTCACTAGGGGGCTACCTGCTCCCCTCCCGTGTCAACTAGCCATTACCTTCTCTAGGCCAGTCCCATATCCCGCCTCCGCGCTCCCGCTCGCTCCCCCAGCGTCGCACACCATCCCCGTCCACCCACTCTTTAGCCATTTCCTTTTGGATTTCCGCAGCAGCAACCCAGTTGTCCCCCCCCCCCCCCCGCTAGATCTCTTTCTAGCGTGATTGCTCCCCCCATGTCACTTCCGTAAGTCAGCTGACTTCAACTGACCCCGGCTGCTCCTGCTCACTCCTCGACCCCCCCCGTGTGGGAGAACTCCCATCCGCCTTGCGCCTGTCTTCCCGCCTTATTCTTTCTAGCGCGGGAACATCCGTTTACCTGACCCGCCTCTTATGGCACAGCTCCCTTTCCCCTCCCCCTCCCCTTCCCCATTCTCCGACTGTGTCCCGTCTTTCCCCCATCACCGGCGCCCACATTTCCCCAATGTCCACCCACTTCCAAGTTTGCTTCTCAATTAACTTCACCCATAACATGAACAAAATCAATAACAATAACATTTACTGCAGCATCAGTCCCTCAGTTCCCATCCAATTTCTCTTCTTTGATGAAGGACCATGCTTCCTCCGCCGTCTCAAAATAATGGTGTCTCTCCTGATACGTGACCCATAGTCTTGCCGGCTGCAGCATCCTTAACTTCACCTTCCTTTTATGCAACACCTCTTTGGCTCGGTTGAAGCTCGCCCTCCTTCTCGCCACCTCCGCACTCCAATCCTGGTATATCCGTACCACTGCATTCTCCCATCTGCTTCTCCGCACCTTTTTAGCCCATCTCAGGACCTCTTCTCTGTCCTTAAGGCGGTAAAATCGCACGATTATCGCCCTGGGTGGTTCTCCCGCTTTTGGTCTTCTCGCCGGGATACGATTTGCCCACTCCACCTCCATGGGGCCCGTAGGGGCCTCAGCACCCATCAGTGAGCTCAGCATCGTACTTGCGTACGCTCCACAGTCCACTCCTTCCACACCCTCAGGGAGACCCAGTATCCGAAGGTTCTTCCTTCGCGCTCCGTTTTCTAGGGCCTCGATCCTTTCAGTCCACTTTTTATGAAGTGCCTCGTGCGTCTGTGTCTTAACCGCCAGGCCCAGGATCTCGTCCTCAATATCTGTCACCTTCTGCTCCACCACGCGGAGCTCTGTCTCCTGGGTCTTTAGTGTCTCCTTGAGCCCCTCAATTGCCTGTAGCATCGGGGTCAGCACCTCCCTCTTCAGCAGCTCCATGCACCATCTCAAAATTTCATCCTGCTCAGGCCCCCATGTCGCCTGCGCTTTCTCCGCCGCCATAGAACATAGAACATAGAACAATACAGCGCAGTACAGGCCCTTCGCCCCACGATGTTGCACCGAAACAAAAGCCATCTAACCTACACTATGCCATTATCATCCATATGTTTATCCAATAAACTTTTAAATGCCCTCAATGTTGGCGAGTTCACTACTGTAGCAGGTAGGGCATTCCACGGCCTCACTACTCTTTGCGTAAAGAACCTACCTCTGACCTCTGTCCTATATCTATTACCCCTCAGTTTAAAGCTATGTCCCCTCGTGCTAGCCATTTCCATCCGCGGGAGAAGGCTCTCACTGTCCACCCTATCCAACCCCCTGATCATTTTGTATGCCTCTATTAAGTCTCCTCTTAACCTTCTTCTCTCTCACGAAAACAACCTCAAGTCCATCAGCCTTTCCTCATAAGCTTTTCCCGCCATACCAGGCAACATCCTGGTAAATCTCCTCTGCACCCGTTCCAAAGCCTCCACGTCCTTCCTATGATGCGGTGACCAGAGCTGTACGCAATACTCCAAATGCGGCCGTACCAGAGTTCTGTACAGCTGCAACATGACCTCCTGACTCCGGAACTCAATCCCTCTACCAATAAAGGCCAACACTCCATAGGCCTTCTTCACCACCCTATCAACCTGGGTGGCAACTTTCAGGGATCTATGTACATGGACATCTAGATCCCTCTGCTCATCCACACTTTCAAGAACTTTTCCATTAGCCAAATATTCCACATTCCTGTTTTTCCTTCCAAAGTGAATCACCTCACACTTCTCTACATTAAACTCCATTTGCCACCTCTCAGCCCAGCACTGCAGCTTATCAATATCCCTCTGTAACCTGCTACTTCCTTCCACACTATCGACAACACCACCGACTTTAGTATCGTCTGCAAATTTACTCACCCACCCTTCTGCGCCTTCCTCTAGGTCATTGATAAAAATGACAAACAGCAACGGCCCCAGAACAGATCCTTGTGGTACTCCACTTGTGACTGTACTCCATTCTGAACATTTCCCATCAACCACCACCCTCTGTCTTCTTTCAGCTAGCCAATTTCTGATCCACATCTCTAAATCCCCCTCAATCCCCAGCCTCCGTATTTTCTGCAATAGCCTACCATGGGGAACCTTATCAAACGCTTTGCTGAAATCCATATACACCACATCAACTGCTCTACCCTCGTCTACCTGTTCAGTCACCTTCTCAAAGAACTCGATAAGGTTTGTGAGGCATGACCTACCCTTCACAAAGCCATGCTGACTATCCCTGATCATATTATTCCTATCTAGATGATTATAAATCTTGTCTCTTATAATCCCCTCCAAGACTTTACCCACTACAGACGTGAGGCTCACCGGTCTATAGTTGCCGGGGTTGTCTCTGCTCCCCTTTTTGAACAAAGGGACCACATTTGCTGTCCTCCAGTCCTCTGGCACTATTCCTGCAGCCAATGATGACATAAAAATCAAAGCCAATGGTCCAGCAATCTCTTCCCTGGCCTCCCAGAGAATCCTAGGATAAATCCCATCAGGTCCCGGGGACTTATCTATTTTCAGCCTGTCCAGAATTGCCAACACCTCTTCCCTACGTACCATCTTGTGCTTCTCTCTTTCTGACCCTTTGGTCGACGATTCCTCGCGCTGCAGCCGCCGCCGCCGGTTTTTTCCTCCTTCGTTGGGGGGGGGGGACTCCCTTCTCACACACCCCACACCGGGCTGGGTCGTCGAAAAATTCCCCGTTGGGGCTCTTAAAAGAGCCCGAAGGTCCGTCGGAGCTGGAGCCGCCGAAACGTGCGGCTAGCGAGGCATCACCGCAACCGGAAGTCCGCTGCGGTGTTTATACTTACTCCAGCCTCCTCCCATCTTGCCGCATTATTGATGCCAACCATAGAAAATGTGGTCATTGCAATTAAAGCAAGCTTGGAGTTCATTACACTGAAGAGTTTGGGGCCCACGTTGACTTCAGGGGTCAGCGGCTAGATAGGTACCACCATAAAACATCAGCTGGGCATCGTAAAGAACAGCAGACATGATATCTGCAAATCCTTGCAGTAAGAGCAATGTTACTGACTTGGGAGTTAGAGCTAAATTAGCTTATCAACATTCAGTATATTCAGTAACACCTGAAGTAAATGTTGGAAAGACCAAGGATCAGGAAGTGTAGCACAACAATCCCCCCCCTCCGTCTGCATCAATGGCTCCGAAGTGGAGGTGGTCGATCGCTTTAGGTTCCTGGGGGTCACCATCACCAACAGTCTGTCCTGGTCCACTCACGTTGATGCAACAGCCACGAAAGCCCAACAACGTCTCTACTTCCTACGGTAGCTGGAGAAATTTGCCATATCTGCATCGACTCTCGCAAACTTCGACAGATGTGCGATAGAGAGCATCCTATCCGGCTGCATCACAGCCTGGTCTGGCAACTGCTCGGCCCAGGATCGCAAGAAAGTGCAGAGTGTGGTGAACTCAGCCCAGCCCATCACACAAGCTCGCCACCCCCACATTGATTCTGTCTACGCCTCCCGTAGCTTCGGGAAGGCAGACGGCATTGTCAGAGACCCCTCCCACCCAGGCATTGCCCTCTTCCAGACCCTTCCGTCAGACAGAAGGTACAGGAGGCGGAAGACCCGCACATCCGGACATAGGAACAGCCTCTTCCCCACAGCTACCAGACTCCTCAACGACTCCCCCTGGGACTGATCTGTTCCCTGTAAGAACACTATTCACGGCGCCCTATGCTGCTCTTGCTCATGTATTTGCTTTGTTTGTAAATGGCAACACTCTGACGAATCAGGGGTGAGCTGGCAAGGTGGATACAGAACTGGCTCGGTCATAGAGGACAGAGAGTGGCAATGGAAGGGTGCTTTTCTGATTGGAGGGCTGTGCCTAGTACTGTTCGCAGGGATCAGTGCTGGGACCTTTGCTGTTCGTACTATATATAAATGATTTGGAGGAAAATGTAACTGGTCTGATTAGTAAGTTTGCGGACGACACAAAGGTTGGTGGAATTGCGGATAGCGATGAGGACTGTCAGAGGATACAGCAGGATTTAGATCGTTTGGAGACTTGGGCGGAGAGATGGCAGATGGAGTTTAATCCGGACAAATGTGAGGTAATGCATTTGGAGGGTCTAATGCAGGTAGGGAATATACAGTAAATGGTAGAACCCTCAAGAGTATTGACAGTCAGAGAGATCTCGGTGTACAGGTCCACAGGTCACTGAAAGGGGCGACACAGGTGGAGAAGGTAGTCAAGAAGGCATACGGCATGCTTGCCTTCATTGGCCGGGGCACTGAGTATAAGAATTGGCAAGTCGTGTTGCAGCTGTATAGAACCTTAGTTAGGCCACACTTGGAGTATAGTGTTCAATTCTGGTCGCCACACTACCAGAAGGATGTGGAGGCTTTAGAGAGGGTGCAGAAGAGATTTACCAGGATGTTGCCTGGTATGGAGGGAATTAGCTATGAGGAGCGGTTGAATAAACTCAGTTTGTTCTCACTGGAACGACGGAGGTTGAGGGGCGACCTGATAGAGGTCTACAAAATTATGAGGGGCAGAGACAGAGTGGATAGTCAGAGGCTTTTCCCCAGGGTAGAGGGGTCAATTACTAGGGGGCATAGGTTTAAGGTGCGAGGGGCAAGGTTTAGAGGAGATGTACGAGGCGAGTTTTTCACACAGAGGGTAGTGGGTGCCTGGAACTCGCTGACGGAGGAGGTGGTGGAAGCAGGGACGATAGTGACATTTAAGGGGCATCTTGACAAATACATGAATAGGATGGGGAATAGAGGGATACGGACCCCGGAAGTGCAGAAGATTTTAGTTTAGACGGGCAGCATGGTCGGCACGGGCTTCGAGGGCCGAAGGGCCTGTTCCTGTGCTGCACCTTTCTTTGTTCTTTGTTCTTTGAACATAGAAAGTCAGAGAGATCTGGGCGTGCAGGTCTACAGATCTTTGACGGCGGCAACACAAGTGGACAAGGCAGTCAAGAAGGCATACGGAATGCTCGCCTTCATTGGACGGGGCAGCGAGTATTGAAACTGGCGAGTCAGGCTGCAGTTGTGCAGAACCTTGGCAAGGCCGCACTTGGAATATTGCGCACAACTCTGGCCGCCACGCTACCAGAAGGATGTGGAGGCTTTGGAGAGGGTGCAGAGGAGGTTCACCAGGATGTTGCCCGGTCTGGAGGGTGTTAGCGATGCCGAGAGGCTGAATAGACTCCGACTGTTTTCATTAGAACGACGGAAGTTGAGGGGTGACCTGACAGAGGTCGACAAGAAGGAATGGATAGAGTGGACGGGCAGGCACTCTTCCCCAGGGTGAAGGGGTCAGTCACCAGGGGGCATAGGTTTAAGGTCCGTGGGGCAAAGTTTAGAGGAGACGCCCGAGGCAGGTTTTTTACGCAGAGGACACCAGCGTAATCAACCTCCTTCCTCGTTTGAAGGAATGACTTGTTGGAAATTAACCTAGCAGCCGTCTTTGAGCTGCGTGAAGGGGAGGTTGCCAGCCTCCATCATGGCAGGGCGAAAGGCTTCAATCCCGTAGGGGAAACAACCAACGTGAGCCTCGTGTGAGCGCTGGGGTACCCTGGCGTTGGGTGCCATTGCGCCGACCATGCTGCCCGTCTAAACTAAAATCTTCCCCACTTCCTGGGTCCGTATCCCTCTATTCCCATCCTATTCACGTATTTGTCAAGCTCCACAAGAAATACATCCAGTCCAACCATCCCTAGTCTGCTCCCTTCCAGCATCTGCTTTACCTGCCGGATTCGCCCACAAAGGAAAACTCCGACTGTTCGACTACACAGGCCATCGCAGCTACTGAACCAAACTGCAAATTCCCGCCCCTTCCCAGCGGACCAGCGGCGGCTGGCCGAATTTGAATCATTCTCAAGGAATCATTTGAGCTTTGTCCAATTTTACAGCGACGGATTTGAATAATTCTTAAAGAATTATTTTACCCGTTGCCCAATTCGAATCGTTCTGTCGGCCTTTCAGCTGACAGCTTGGTCGCTGTTCAACAAGCAGCCTTCATCCGTATTTTTTTGTTTCTTAAATTGAGAGGACCCAATTATTCTTTCCCCCCCCCCCCCCCCAGTGAAGGGGCAATTTAGCGTGGCCATCTTTAGGTTGTGGGGGCGAGACCCTCGCAGTCACGGGGAGCAGTATCAGCAGTATTTTTGGAATGAACTAACCTTCAACCTGTCCAACAATGACGCTTGGCTGTTGAGTTATTTTGTAGAACGAATAACCGCTTCAAAAAGGGGCCACACACACGCACACAAATTCATGGCAGAGGATTAACTGTGACGGAGGGCCTTGCTCTGTACGCCTCCTACTGCCTTATCCCTCTATACCCACATCCAACCCATGGATTTGCATCATGCCTTGGGCCTTTCCAAATTACTAAGGATTTGGAGCCTATGGTTGCCCATTGCCTTTTCCATGGCAACACCCCAACCACGGGTTGCACAGTGGTTAGCACTGTCGCTTCACAGCTCCAGGGTCCCGGGTTCGATTCCCGGCTCGGGTCACTGCCAGTGCGGAGTCTGCACGTTCTCCCCCGTGTCTGCGTGGGTTTCCTCCGGGTGCTCCGGTTTCCGCCCACAGTCCAAAGGTGTGCAGGTTAGTTGGACTGGCCGTGATAAATTGCCCTGCGGGTCCCAAAAAAATTTAGGTGGGGTTACTGGGTTACGGGATAGGTTGGGAGTGTGGCCTTAAATGGGGTGCTCTTGCCAAGGGCCGGTGCAGACTCGATGGGCCGAATGGCCTCCGTCCGCACTGTAGATTCTATGATTCTATCAGACTCGACTTGCCAACGAATCGGCACCCTCTTCTCATGTTGTATGAATTCTGTAGGATGGATTGAGGATTAATGGCCGTTGAACTGAGGAGGCATGAATGGGATGCGATTGGGTTGGGAGACAGATATGAGTTGGGGAGCACTGGACTGTTGGTGGGTCAGGACAGAAGGAGCGTCGGAGCGTCAGTGCTGAGAGAGTGCCGCACTGTCAGAGGGTCAGTACTGAGGGAGTGCTGCACTGTCAGAGGGTCAGTACTGAGGGAGTGCTGCACTGTCAGAGGGTCAGTACTGAGGGAGTGCCGCACTGTCAGAGGGTCAGTACTGAGGGAGTGCTGCACTGTCAGAGGGTCAGTACTGAGGGAGTGCTGCACTGTCAGAGGGTCAGTACTGAGGGAGTGCCGCACTGTCAGAGGGTCAGTACTGAGGGAGTGCTGCACTGTCAGAGGGTCAGTACTGAGGGTGTGCTGCACTGTCAGAGGGTCAGTACTGAGGGAGTGCTGCACTGTCAGAGGGTCAGTATTGAGGGAGTGCCGCATTGTCAGAGGGTCACTACTGAGGGAGTGCTGCACTGTCAGAGGGTCAGTACTGAGGGAGAGCTGCACTGTCAGAGGGTCAGTACTGAGGGAGTGCTGCACTGTCAGAGGGTCAGTACTGAGGGAGTGCTGCACTGTCAGAGGGTCAGTATTGAGGGAGTGCAGCACTGTCAGAGTGTCAGTATTGAGGGAGTGCCGCACTGTCAGAGGGTCAGTATTGAGGGAGTGCAGCACTGTCTGAGGGTCAGTACTGAGGGAGTCCTGCACTGTCAGAGGGTCAGTATTGAGGGAGTGCCGCACTGTCAGAGGGTCAGTATTGAGGGAGTGCCGCACTGTCAGAGGGTCAGTACTGAGTGAGGGCCGCACTGTCTGAGGGTCAGTACTGAGTGAGTGCTGCACTGTCAGAGGGTCAGTACTGAGGGAGTGCCGCACTGTCAGAGGGTCAGTACTGAGGGAGTTCTGCACTGTCAGAGGGTCAGTACTGACGGAGTGCTGCACTGTCAGAGGGTCAGTACTGAGTGAGTGCTGCACTGTCAGAGGGTCAATACTGAGGGAGTGCCGCACTGTCAGAGGGTCAGTATTGAGGGAGTGCCGCACTGTCAGAGGGTCAGTATTGAGGGAGTGCTGCACTGTCAGTGGGTCAGTACTGAGGGAGTGCCGCACTGTCAGAGGGTCAGTACTGAGGGAGTGCCGCACTGTCAGAGGGTCAGTACTGAGGGAGTTCTGCACTGTCAGAGGGTCAGTACTGACGGAGTGCTGCACTGTCAGAGGGTCAGTACTGAGTGAGTGCTGCACTGTCAGAGGGTCAATACTGAGGGAGTGCCGCACTGTCAGAGGGTCAGTATTGAGGGAGTGCCGCACTGTCAGAGGGTCAGTATTGAGGGAGTGCTGCACTGTCAGTGGGTCAGTACTGAGGGAGTGCCTCACTGTCAGAGGGTCAGTACTGAGGGAGTGCCGCACTGTCAGTGGGTCAGTACTGAGGGAGGGCCGCACTGTCAGAGGGTCAGTACTGAGGGAGTGCCGCACTGTCAGTGGGTGAGTACTGAGGGAGGGCCGCACTATCAGAGGGTCAGCACTGAGGGTGGGCTGTCTCTGCCTCTCTCGCTCTTCTGTCTCACTGTCTGTCTCTCTTTCTCTCCTCCTCCGCCTCACACATCTCTCTTTCTCTCCCTCTCCTCTCTCCCTCTTTCTCTCTCTATCTGACTCTCACGCCTCTCTCTCTTGCTCCTCTCTGCCTCCGTCCGACTGTCTTTCTCTCTCCTCTCTCTCAGCCCTCTCTCCTCTCTCAATCTCCATCTGACTGTCTCTCTTCTCTTCTGCCTCTCTCCCCCTCTCTCTCCTCTCTCTGCCACCCTCCCCTCTCTCTCGCTCCTCTCTCTCCCTCCTCTGTCTCTACCTGTCTTGCTGTCTCTCCACCTCTCCCTCCCTCCCTCGCCCACTGTCTATCCCTCTCCTCCTCTCCCTCGCATTGACCGAGCTTCCTCTCTGTCTCACTCCACTTCTTCTCTGTGCCACTCCCTCTGCCATTTCCCTGCCCTCACCTCTCTGCCTGCCTCATTTGCCTGTGCATCGGCGATGAGATCACCCAGTTAGCAGTGCAGAAAGCTTCCAACTCTGGCCTTTAATTCCAGGAACATTGCTTTCTGCTTGTCCAGACTTGAATCCTTTGATAGCAAAACTGAACATTGAAAGGGTTATCATGGGACGCAGGGGGCTGTGAGAAATGTGTTATTTTCCTTCGCAAATTCCATTCCACTGATGCACGATCAATTGCACAAAGACGCAGATTGGGTACAACTGTGGCTTTATTACAGTCAGATGCGTGGCCTCCTGCTGCAGCTGGCGAAATTGTAGGGCACTGGAGGTCACGCATGTTTTCCAGATCTTAGTGGGCGGGGCCAGCCGGCAGGGGCTACCGGCGAACCTGTAGTGCAGGTCCAACCTTACATCTCCTATTACAGCGGTTCACCACATTCACCCCCTGTTAAAAATGAGTCCGGCGGGGGTGACGTGAAACTATACACAATTAGTGGAATTATGTGCAGTGGTAGGGAAAGAAAAGTCCATGTTGACGGTCCGGAGTCCGTCCAAGGTTCAGCCGGTCCGGAGCTTTGGTGCTTCGTTGGGAGCGGCGTAACGGTGGCGGCGAAGTCGGTGCTGGCGGTGGCGCCGGTGGCGGCGGTGCTGATGGCGGTGCTGATACTGGCCAGTCATGGGGGAACTCCGGGAGCGTGCCGAAATCCTCTTCGTCCTCTTGTGCGGAAAAGGGGAGGGGGGGGTGTGGTCTGGTGGGGTCAATATTGGTGGCGCGGTGGGAGGGGGGGGGCGCATTGGTAGGGGCCAGGTCCCTGACGGTGCCAGGTCCCTGAGTGAGACACTATCTTGGCGGCCGTCGGGGGAACTCCACGTGGGCATATTGAGGGTTGGTGTGGAGCAGGTGAACCCTGTCCACCAAGGGGTTCGCCTTGTGGAGTCGGACGTGCCTACGGAGGAGGACCGGTCCTGGAACAGCGAGCCAAGTCGGGAGGGACACCCCGGATGTGGACTTCCTGGGGAAGGTAAAAACACGTTCATGGGGTGTGTTATTAGTGGCGGTGCACAATAGTCATCGGATGGAGTGTCGAGCGTCAGGGAGGACCTCCTGCCAGCGAGAGGCTGGGAGGTTCCTGGACCGTAGGGCCAGCTGGACAGCCCTCCAGCTGGACAGCCCTCCAAACCGTCCCATTCTCCCGTTCTACTTGCCCGTTCCCCCGGGGGTTGGTCGTCCTGCTGGAGGCTATACCCCTGCTGAGCAGGAACTGACGCAGCTCATCGCTCATGAATGAGGATCCCCTGTCACTGTGGATGTAGGCAGGGAAACCGAACAGAGCGAAGATGGTGCTGAGGGTTTTGATGATGGTGGCAGACGTCATATCGGGGCATGGGATGGCGAAGGGGAATCTGGAGTACTCATCGACCACACTGTGAATGTACGTGTTACGGTCGGTGGAGGGGAGGGGCCCTTTGAAATCCACGCTGAGGTGTTCAAAGGGGCGGGAAGCCTTCACCAGGTGCGCACGGTCCGGCCGGTAGAAGTGCGGCTTGCACTCCGCACAGACCTGGCAGTCCTTGGTGATCGTCCTTACTTCCTCGACGGAGTAGGGCAGATTGCGAGCTTTGACCAGATGGTACAATCGAGTGACCCCCAGGTGACAAAGGCTGTCCTGTAGGGCCCAGAGTTGGTCCACTTGTGTGCTGGCACATGTACCTCGGGAGAGGGCGTCTGGGGGCTCGTTGAGTTTACCGGGGAGATATCAGATCTCGTAATTATAGGTGGAGAGCTCGATTCTCCACCGCAAGATTTTATCATTTTTGATCTTGCCCCGCTGTGTGTTATTGAACATGAAGGCTGCCGACCGCTGGTCAGTGAGGAGAGTGAATCTCTTACCGGCCAGGTAATGCCTCCAATGTCGCACAGCTTCAACGATAGCTTGGGCCTCCTTTTCGACGGATGAGTGTCGAATTTCAGAGGCATGAAGGGTGTGGGAAAAGAATGCCACGGGCATGCCCGCCTGGTTTAGAGTGGCGGCAAGGGCGACGTCTGAAGCGTCGCTTTCTACTTGGAAAGGCAGTGACTCGTCCACTGCGCGCATCCCGGCCTTGGCGATGTCTGCTCTGATGCGGGCGAAAGCGTGTTGTGCCTCGGCCGTGAGGGGGAATTGGGTGGACTGAATGAGTGGGCGGGCCTTGTCCGCGTAGTTTGGGACCCACTGAGCGTCGTAGGAAAAGAACCCCAGGCAGCGTTTGAGGGCCTTGGGGCAGTGGGGGAGGGGGAGCTCCATGAGGGGGCGCATGCGGTCGGGGTCGGGCCCGAGAACTCCGGTCTGAACCACATAGCCGAGAATGGCGAACCGGGTCGTGCTGAACACACACTTCTCTTTGTCGTAGGTCAGGTTGAGAAGAGTGGCAGTGCGGAGGAATTTATCGAGGTTGGCATCGTGGTCCTGCTGGTCATGGCCGCAGATGGTGACGTTGCCTGGGCACGGAAAGGTGGCCCGCAAACCGTACTGGTCGACCATTCGGTCCATCTCTCTTTGGAAGACTGAGACCCCATTGGTGACATCGTAAGGGACCCTAAGGAAGTGGTAGAGGCGACCGTCCGCCTCGAAGGCCGTGTATAGCCGGTCCGACTTCCGGATGGGGAGCTGGGGGTAGGCGGATTTCAGGTCCACCGTTGAGAAGACTCGGTACTGCGCAATCTGATTGACCAAATCAGATATGTGTGGGAGGGGGTACGCTTCGAGCTGCGTGTACCGATTGATGGTCTGGCTGTCGTCCACGACCATCCTGTGTTTCTCCCCAGTTTTAACCACTACCACTTGGGCTCTCCAGGGGCTGTTGCTGGCCTCAATAATACCCTCCTTAAGCAGCCGCTGGACTTCGGACCTGATGAAGGTCTTGTCCTGGGTGCTGTACCGTCTGCTCCTGGTGGCGACGGGCTTGCAATCCGGGGTTAGATTGGCAAAAAGGGAGGGGGGGATCGACCTTGAGGGTCGCGAGGCCGCAAACGGTAAGGGGGGTTAAGGGCCCGCCGAATTTGAGGGTGAGGCTCTGGAGGTTGCACTGGAAGTCCAGACCCAACAGGAGTGCAGCGCAGAGATTAGGGAGGACATAGAGGCGGAAGCCGCTGAATTCTACGCCCTGGACCGTGAGGGTGACTGTACGAAAGCCTCGGATCGGGACGGAGTGGGATCCGGAGGCTAGGGAGATCCTTTGATTGGCAGGGTGGACCGCGAGGGAGCAGCGCCTTACCGTATCTGGGTGAACGAAGCTTTCGGTGCTCCCGGAGTCCAGCAGGCACGAGGTCGCGTGGCCGTTGATTTTGACCGTCGTCGACGCGGTGGCCAGGTTGTGCGGGCGAGATTGGTCCAGCGTCATCGAAGCGAGCTGCGGGTAGTCGTCGGATGTTTCGGATGGCGAGGGTGTGCGGTTCCGATGTCGGGATGTCCGGAGACCCCGTGGGGGACAAGATGGCGGTGCCCATGGTGCGCACATTGCGGGGTCGGGACAAGATGGCGGCGCCCATGGGGCGCACATGGCCGAAGGGGGACAAGATGGCGGCGCCCATGGTGCGCACATTGCGAGGTCGGGACAAGGTGGCGGCGCTCAGGGGGCGCACATTGCGGGGTCGGGACAAGATGGCGGCACCCATGGTGCGCACATTGTGGGGTCAGGACAAGATGGCGGCGCCCATGGTGCGCACATTGCGGGGTCGGGACAAGATGGCAGTGCTCAGGGGCTGCACATTGCGGGGTCGGGACAAGATGGCGGCGCCCATTGGCCGCAAATGGCCCCGGGAGGAGAAGATGGCGGCTCCCATTGTGCGTCTGGCGTGGGGAGGGGGCGATAGCGGGCGCGATCGCAGCGACTGCCCGGGCCTGGCACACCGCCGCGAAGTGGCCCTTTTTACTGCAGGTTTTACAAGCTGCAGTGCGAGCCGGGCAGTGTTGGCGGGGGTGCTTCTGCTGACCGCAGAAGTAGCAGCGGGGACCCCCGGGGTGCGCGGATCGGCGTGCGGTGCAGGCGTATTGGGAAGGCAGGGCCCCGGCTGAGGAGGTCGTCGGCGGGGTCCAGGAGGGGTAGGAAGGGGTAGAAGGGTGGGCAGCGCGGCGGGAGGGGTCCGATTGTACGTTACGGGACGCGACCGTCATGGAAAGCGCCAAAGTTTTCATCTCCGCCAGTTCGAGCGTGGCCCCTTCCAGTAATCGTTCTCGGATGCGGTCCGACGCAATCCCCGTCACAAAGGCGTCGCGCATGAGGAGATTAGCGTGTTCAGCGGCCGTAACGGCCTGACAGTCACAGTCCCGGACAAGTGGAATTAGGGCCCGCCAGAAGCCTTCGATGGACTCACCAGGTAGTTGCGAGCGGGTGGCGAGTGCCTGGCGAAGAGCGTGTTCGCCTTCCGCGCGTAGTGTTCCTTAAGGAGTTCCATTGCTTTTGCGTAATTCGTGGCTCAACGGGAACCCGCTGGAGCTCAGTCTGGAGTACATGACGTTTATCTTCTGAGCCTCCATTGGCGCGGGGTCCGCCGCGTTGATGTAGGCCTCGAAACATGCCAGCCAGTGAGTAAAGACTTTTCTGGCATCGGGCGAGTGCGGATCCAGCTGCGGGCGATCGGGCTTAATTCGGATATCCATTCTGTGGAACATCTGAGTGTGATAACTTGATGCACGATCAATTGTACAAAGACGCAGATTGGGTACAACTGTGGCTTTATTACAGTCAGATGCGTGGCCTCCTGCTGCAGCTGGCGAAATGGCAGGGCACTGGAGGTCACGCATATTTATACAGATGTTAGTGGGCGGAGCCAGCCGGCAGGGGCTACCGGCGAACCTGTAGTGCAGGTCCGACCTTACAGCTCCTATTACAGCGGTTCACCACATCCACATATGCAAGGCATCATTTAAACACCGCCTTGACCGTCACAATAAAGTTGAAGGCACTTCAACATGGGCGACTCCATAAAGAAAATTGACATCTAACCACGTATTAGGACAACTGACCGAAAGCCCAAAGGTGGAAGGTTTGGACAAGCGTCTTAAAACAGAGATAGACAGGGCAGCACAGTGGCGCAGTGGGTTAGCCCTGCTACCTCACGGTGCCAAGGTCCCAGGTTTGATTCCCCGCTGGGCCACTGTCCGTGCGGAGTCTGCACGTTCTCCCCGTGTCTGCGTGGGTTTCCTCCGGGTGCTCCGGTTTCCTCCCACAGTCCAAAGACGTGCAGGTTGTGGGCAAAATGTACCACAAGGATCTGTTTTGGAGCCACTGCTGTTTGTCATTTTTATAAATGACCTGGAGGAGGGCGTAGAAGGATGCGTGAGTAAATTTGCAGATGACACTAAAGTCGGTGGAGTTGTGGACAGTGCGGAAGGTTGTTACAAGTTACAGAGGGACATAGATAAGCTGCAGCGCTGGGCTGAGAGGTGGCAAATGGAGTTTAATGCAGAAAAGTGTGAGGTGATTAATTTTGGAAGGAATAACAGGAAGACAGAATACTAGGCTAATGGTAAGATTCTTGGCAGTGTGGATGAGCAGAGAGATCTCGGTGTCCATGTACGTAGATCCCTGAAAGTTGCCACCCAGGTTGAGAGGGTTGTTAAGAAGGCGTACGGTGTGTTAGCTTTTATTGGTAGAGGGATTGAGTTTCGGAGCCATGAGGTCATGTTGCAGCTGTACAAAACTCTGGTGCGGCCGCATTTGGAGTATTGCGTGCAATTCTGGTCGCCACATTATAGGAAGGATGTGGAAGCATTGGAAAGGGTGCAGAGGAGATTTACCAGAATGTTGCCTGGTCTGGAGGGAAGATCTCATGAGGAAAGGCTGAGGGACTTGAGGCTGTTTTCGTTAGAGAGAAGAAGGTTTAGAGGTGACTTAATTGAGGCATACAAGATGATCAGAGGATTGGATAGGGTGGACAGTGAGAGCCTTTTTCCTCGGATGGTGATGTCCAGCACGAGGGGACATAGCTTTAAATTGAGGGGAGATAGATATAGGACAGATGTCAGAGGTAGGTTCTTTACCCAGAGAGTAGTAAGGGCGTGGAATGCCCTGCCTGCAACAGTAGTGGACTCGCCAACACTAAGGGTATTCAAATGGTCATTGGATAGACGGATGGACGATAAGGGAATAGTGTAGATGGGCTTTAGAGTGGTTTCACAGGTCGGCGCAACATAGAGGGCCGAAGGGCCTGTACTGCGCTGTAATGTTCTATGTTCTATGTTCTAAATTGGCCTTAGTGTCCAAAAAGGTTAGGAGGGGTTATTGAGTTACGGGGATAGGGTGGAAGTGAGGGCTTAAGTGGGTCGGTGCAGACTCGATGGGCCGAATGGCCCCCTTCAGCACTGTATGTTCTACGTATCTATGTGCAGGGTAGGTGGATTGGCCACGCTAAATTGCCCCTTAATTGGAAAAAATGAATTGCATACTCGAAATTTTAAAGAAAAAGAAAGGAGAGATAGAGATTGCAGAGCTCCGAGCTACAGAGGGATCTGGGTGTCTGAGGGCATGAACCACAAAAGGCCGGGGTTCGGGTACAGCGAGTGATTGGGAAAGTTAAGGAATGTCGCTGTTTACTGGGAGGGGGAATTGAATATAAAAGTCGGGAGGTTGTGATTCGGTGTCCAGGGCGTTGGGGAGGCCACATCTGGAGTATTGCGCACAGTGTCGGTCTCCTTACTGAAGGAAAGGGGTCGTTTCAAACGGAGATGGGGAAGAGTGTTCTCTCTCGGAGGCCGGGGAGTCTCCGGACCTCTCTTCCTCAAAAGGCAGCGGGAGCAGGATCTGGGAATATTTCTAAGGCAGAGGGGGCGGGATTCCTGATTAACGAGGGGGGTGAAAGTTCACGGGGGGGGTGGGGGGGGGGGCGTCGGCAGGAATGTAGGGTCGCGGTCACGATCAGATCAGCCTCGGACTTATCGAACGGGGGAGCAGGGTCGAGGGGCCGAGCGGCCGACTACTGATCCCAATTCGCATCTTGGTCTCGAGGGAGGCATGGACGTTCAGGGGAGGGAATTCCAGAGATCGGGAGCCCAGCCGGCTGGAGGCACGGCCGCCAATGGTGGAGGGATTCAAATCGAGGGAGGCTGAAGAGGCCGGAATTCGAGATCTCAGAGGATCGTAGGAGGTCTCAGAGATAGGGAGGGTTAAAGGGGCTGGAGGAGGTTACAGAGATAGGGAGGGTTGTAGGAGATTGGAGGAAGTTTCAGAGATAGGGAGGGTTGTAGGGACTGGAGGAGGTTACAGAGATAGGGAGGGTTGTCGGGTCTGGAGGAGGTTACAGAGATAGGGAGGGTTGTAGGGACTGGAGGAGGTTACAGAGATAGGGAGGGTTGTAGGAGAGTGGAGGAAGTTTCAGAGATAGGGAGGGTTGTAGGGACTGGAGGAGGTTACAGAGATAGGGAGGGTTGTAGGGACTGGAGGAGGTTACAGAGATAGGGAGGGTTGTAGGGACTGGAGGAGGTTACAGAGATAGGGAGGGTTGTAGGGGCTGGAGGAGGTTACAGAGATAGGGAGGGTTGTAGGGGCTGGAGGAGGTTACAGAGATAGGGAGGGTTGTAGGGGCTGGAGGAGGTTACAGAGACAGGGAGGGTTGTAGGGGCTCGAGGAGGTTACAGAGATAGGGAGGGTTGTAGGGGCTGGAGGAGGTTACAGAGATGGGGACGGTTGTAGGGACTGGAGGAGATTACAGAGATAGTGAGGGTTGTAGGGGCTGGAGGAGGTTACAGAGATAGGGAGGGTTGTCGGGGCTGGAGGAGGTTACAGAGATAGGGAGGGTTGTAGGGGCTGGAGGAGGTTACAGAGATAGGGAGGGTTGTCGGGGCTGGAGGAGGTTACAGAGATAGGGAGGGTTGTAGGGGCTGGAGGAGGTTACAGAGATACGGAGAGTTGTAGGGGCTGGAGGAGGTTACAGAGATAGGGAGAGTTGTAGGGGCTGGAGGAGGTTTCAGAGATACGGAGGGTTGTAGGGACTGGAGGAGGTTACAGAGATAGGGAGGGTTGTAGGGCTGGAGGAGGTTACCGAGATAGGGAGGGTTGTCGGGGCTGGAGGAGGTTACAGAGATACGGAGGGTTGTAGGGACTGGAGGAGGTTACAGAGATAGGGAGGGTTGTAGGGGCTGGAGGAGGTTACAGAGATACGGAGGGTTGTAGGGGCTGGAGGAGGTTACAGAGATAAGGAGGGGTGTAGGGGCTGGAGGAGGTTATAGAGATAGGGAGGGTTGTAGGGGCTAGAGGGGGTTACAGAGATAGGGAGGGTTGTAGGGGCTGGAGGAGGTTACAGAGATAGGGAGAGTTGTAGGGACTGGAGGAGGATACAGAGATAGGGAGGGGTGTAGGGCTGGAGGAGGTTACAGAGATAGGGAGGGTTGAAGGGGCTGGAGGAGGATACAGAGATAGGGAGGGTTGTAGGGGCTGGAGGAGGTTACAGAGATAGGGAGAGTTGTAGGGACTGGAGGAGGATACAGAGATAGGGAGGGTTGTAGGGACTGGAGGAGGATACAGAGATAGGGAGGGTTGAAGGGGCTGGAGGAGGTTACAGAGATAGGGAGGGGTGTAGGGGCTGGAGGAGGTTACAGAGATAGGGAGTGTTGTAGGGGCTGGAGGAGGTTACAGAGATAGGGAAGGTTGTAGGGGCTGGAGGAGGTTACAGAGATAGGGAGGGTTGTAGGGGCTGGGGGAGGTTACAGAGATAGGGAGGGTTATAGGTGCTGGAGGTTACAGAGATAGGGAGGGTTGTAGGAGAGTGGAGGAAGTTTCAGAGATAGGGAGGGTTGTAGGGACTGGAGGAGGTTACAGGGATAGGGAGGGTTGAAGGGGCTGGAGGAGATTACAGAGATAGGGAGGGTTGTAGGGGCTGGGGGAGGTTACAGAGATAGGGAGGGTTATAGGGGCTGGAGGTTACAGAGATTGGGAGGGTTGTAGGAGAGTAGAGGAAGTTTCAGAGATAGGGAGGGTTGTAGGGACTGGAGGAGGTTACAGGGATAGGGAGGGTTGAAGGGGCTGGAGGAGATTACAGAGATAGGGAGGGTTGTAGGGGCTGGAGGAGGTTACAGAGATAGGGAGGGTTGTAGGGGCTGGAGGAGGTTACAGAGACAGGGAGGGTTGTAGGGGCTCGAGGAGGTTACAGAGACAGGGAGGGTTGTAGGGGCTGGAGGAGGTTACAGAGATGGGGACGGTTGTAGGGACTGGAGGAGGTTACAGAGATAGTGAGGATTGTAGGGGCTGGAGGAGGTTACAGAGATAGGGAGGGTTGTCGGGGCTGGAGGAGGTTACAGAGATAGGGAGGGTTGTAGGGGCTGGAGGAGGTTACAGAGATACGGAGAGTTGTAGGGGCTGGAGGAGATTACAGAGATAGGGAGAGTTGTAGGGGCTGGAGGAGGTTACAGAGATAGGGAGGGTTGTAGGGACTGGAGGAGGTTACAGAGATAGGGAGGGTTGTAGGGCTGGAGGAGGTTACCGAGATAGGGAGGGTTGTCGGGGCTGGAGGAGGTTACAGAGATACGGAGGGTTGTAGGGACTGGAGGAGGTTACAGAGATAGGGAGGGTTGTAGGGGCTGGAGGAGGTTACAGAGATACGGAGAGTTGTAGGGGCTGGAGGAGGTTACAGAGATACGGAGAGTTGTAGGGACTGGAGGAGGTTACAGAGATAGGGAGGGTTGTAGGGGCTGGAGGAGGTTACAGAGATAGGGAGGGTTGTAGGGACTGGAGGAGGTTACAGAGATACGGAGAGTTGGAGGGACTGGAGGAGGTTACAGAGTCGGGGAGAGGGCGGGCTGGCGCTGCAAAATTTTAGTAACGATTACTGGGCGGTGAATATCGCCGTGATCAGGAAGTGGGTGGTGGGGGGAGGGGTCGGCATGGGAGCGTATGGAGGCGGCTTCATGCAAGGGCACCAGTCTGGGGGCGTTGGTAACTGTGCCTCTGCCGTTCCCGCCGGCGCGGTACACCACCAGCCCCGTGGTGGTGGGCGGCCCTGAGAGTCTGGGGGCAATTGAGGAAACGTGGGAGCAGAGGGAGCGTTGGTCTGGTCCCCAATCTGTAATAATCACCGGTTTGCCCCGGGAAGTATGGATGGGGGGTTCTGGATATGGCGGAGAGCAGGGATTGAGAGGATGGGGGACATGTTTATAGAGGGGAGCTTTCCGAGTACGAGGGCGCTGGAGGAGAAGTTTGGGTAGTGAGGGGACACATATTCAGGTATCTGCAGGTGTGGGACTTCCTACGTAAACAGGCGTCAACCTTCCCGCTCCTACGGGGGATTCAGGACAGGGTAGTTTCCAGAAGGTGGGGAGGAGAAGGGAGCGTCTCGGACATTTACAAGGAACTTATGGGGTCGGAGGAGACGCAGACCGAGGAGCTGAAGCGCAAGTGGGAGGAGGAGCTGGGAGGAGAGATAGAGGATGGTCTCTGGGCGGACGCGCTGAGGAGAGTGAACAAGTCCGTAATATGTGCCAGGCTCAGCCTGATCCAATTCAGGGCCGTTCACCGGGGTCACATGGCAGTGGCCCGGATGAGCGGATTCTTTGGGGTGGAAGACAGGTGTGCAAAATGTGCGGGAGGACCGGCGAACCATGTCCACATGTTCTGGGCATGTCCGAAGCTTGGGGGATTTTGGCTGGGGTTTGCGGACATCATGGGCGGAATTCTCCCCCCCCCCCCCCCCATCCCCACGCCGGGGGGGGGGAGAATCGCCCGGGCGTCGCTTGTGTCCCGCCACGCCGTCCCGACGCCCGCACGCGATACTCCCCCACCCCCCCCCCAAACCGGCGCGGCGCGAATCACGGCTGGCCGCTGGGAGAATCGCCGCTCGCCGTTGGTAACGGGTGAGCGGCGATTCTCCGGCCCGAATGGGCCGAGCGGCCTGCCCAACGCGACGGGTTCCCGCCGGCGCCGTCCACACCTGGTCGCTGCCGGCGGGAACAGCGCGGGAACGCTGGGGGGGGCGGCCTGTTCGGGGGGGGGGGTTCCTGCACCGGGGGGGGCCTCAAAAGGGGTCTGGCCCGCCGATCGGCGGGCCTCTCTGAAGGAGGACCTCCTTTCCTCCGCCGCCCCGCAAGATCCATCCGCCATCTTCTTGCGGGGCGGCGGCGGGGGGGCCGCAAACCGCGCGTGCGCGGGTGACGTCATTTACGCGGCGCCGGTCGCGTCATCTACGCGGCGCCGCTCTCATGCGGCGCCAAGGCCCGGCGCGGGTAAATGACGCGGCGCCGCTCCTAGCCCCCCGGGGGGGGGGGGGCGGGAGAATACGGGGGCTGGGAACGGCCTCCGACGCCGGAGTGGAACACTCCGGTTTTCACCCCGGCCTCGGGACTTAGTCCCCCGACGGGAGAATTGCGCCCCCTGCCCACGGTGTTAAAAACAAGGGGGGCGCCGGGTCCAGAGGGGGCGATTTTCGGGGTGACGGAAGACCCGGGAGTCCAGGAGGAGAAAGAGGCAGACGTTCTGGCCTTTGCTTCCCTGCTAGCCCGGAGACGGATACTATTAGCACGGAGGGGCTCAAAGCCCCCGAAGTCGGAGACCTGGCTATCGGACATGGCTAGCTTTCTCCGTTTGGAGAAAATCAAGTTCGCCTTGAGAGGGTCAATGTTAGGGTTCACCCGGAGGTGGCAACCGTTCGTCGACTTCTTCATGGAAAATTAATCGTCAGCAGAAGGGGGGTGGGGGGGTTAGTTTAGCTTAGAGTAGGGGGTTAATAAACGTGGGACCTGTAAGGCAGGGACATGGCTTTTGCACTAGGTTTACAGTTTCATGTACAGTGTTTATTGTGTTGTTGTTATAACACCAAAAAATACCTGGATAAAATGTTTATTTAGAAAAAAGAAGAATTATTGGTGAATTCACTGGTGTTGGGACTCGAGGTGGGGCTTCGTGTTGTAGGGGCTGGAGGTGGTTACACAGACAGGGAGGGTTGTCGGGGCTGGAGGTGGTTACACAGACAGGGAGGGTTGTAGGGGCTGGAGGAGGTTACAGAGATAGGGAGGGTTGTAGGGGCTGGAGGAGGTTACACAGACAGGGAGGGTTGTAGGGGCTGGAGGAGGTTACAGAGATAGGGAGGGTTGTCGGGGCTGGAGGAGGTTACAGAGATAGGGAGGGTTGTAGGGGCTGGAGGAGGTTACAGAGATCGGGAGGGTTGTAGGGGCTGGAGGAGGTTACAGAGATAGGGAGGGTTGTAGGGGCTGGAGGAGGTTACAGAGGTAGGGAGGGTTGTCGGGGCTGGAGGAGGTTACAGAGATAGGGAGGGTTGTAGGGGCTGGAGGAGGTTACAGAGATAGGGAGGGTTGTAGGGGCTGGAGGAGGTTACAGAGATCGGGAGGGTTGTAGGGGCTGGAGGAGGTTACAGAGATAGGGAGGGTTGTAGGGGCTGAAGGAGGTTACAGAGATAGGCAGGGTTGTAGGTACTGGAGGAGGTTACAGAGATAGGGAGGGGTGTAGGGGCTGGAGGAGGTTACAGAGATAGGGAGGGTTGTAGGGGCTGGAGGAGGTTACAGAGATAGGGAGGGTTGTAGGGGGCTGGAGGAGGTTACAGAGATAGGGAGGGTTGTCGGGGCTGGAGGTGGTTACAGGGATAGGGAGGGTTGTAGGGGGCTGGAGGAGGTTACAGAGATTGGGAGAGTTGTAGGTGCTGGAGGAGGTTACAGAGATAGGGAGGGTTGTAGGGGCTGGAGGAGGTTACAGAGATTGGGAGGGTTGTAGGGACTGGAGGAGGTTTCAGAGATAGGGAGGGTTGTAGGGACTGGAGGAGGTTACAGAGTCAGGGAGGGTTGTAGGGGCTGGAGGAGGTTACAGACATTGGGAGGGTTGTAGGGACTGGAGGAGGTTACAGAGATACGGAGAGTTGTAGGGACTGGAGGAGGTTACAGAGGTAGGGAGGGTTGTAGGGACTGGAGGAGGTTACAGAGATACGGAGAGTTGTAGGGACTGGAGGAGGTTCCAGAGATATGGAGAGTTGTAGGGACTGGAGGATGTTACAGAGATACGGAGAGTTGTAGGGACTGGAGGAGGTTACAGAGATAGGGAGGGTTGTAGGGGCTGGAGGAGGTTACAGAGATAGAGTAGGGTTTAGGGGCTGGAGGAGGTTACAGAGATAGGGAGGGTTGTAGGGACTGGAGGAGGTTACGGAGATAGGGAGGTTTGTAGGGCTGGAGGAGGTTACAGAGATAGGGAGGGGTGTAGGGGCTGGAGGAGGTTACAGAGATAGGGAGGGTTGTAGGGGCTGGAGGAGGTTACAGAGATAGGGAGGGGTGTAGGGGCTGGAGGAGGTTACAGAGATAGGGAGGGTTGGAGGGGCTGGAGGAGGTTACAGAGATACGGAGGGTTGAAGGGGCTGGAGGAGGTTACAGAGTCGGGGAGAGGGCGGGCTGGTGCTGCCAAATTTTAGTAACGATTACTGGGCGGTGAATATCGCCGTGATCAGGAAGTGGGTGGTGGGGGGAGGGGTCGGCATGGGAGCGTATGGAGGCGGCTTCATGCAAGGGCACCAGTCTGGGGGCGTTGGTAACTGTGCCTCTGCCGTTCCCGCCGACGCGGTACTCCACCAGCCCCGTGGTGGTGGGCGGCCCTGAGAGTCTGGGGGCAATTGAGGAAACGTGGGAGCAGAGGGAGCGTCGGTCTGGTCCCCAATCTGTAATAATCACCGGTTTGCCCCGGGAAGTATGGATGGGGGGTTCTGGATATGGCGGAGAGGGGGGATTGAGAGGTTGGGGGACATGTTTATAGAGGGGAGCTTTCCGAGTACGAGGGCGCTGGAGGAGAAGTTTGGGTGGCGAGGGGACACATATTCAGGTATCTGCAGGTGTGGGACTTCCTACGTAAACAGGCGTCAACCTTCCCGCTCCTACGGGGGATTCAGGACAGGGTAGTTTCCAGAGGGTGGGCAGGAGAAGGGAGCGTCTCGGACATTTACAAGGAACTTATGGGGTCGGAGGAGACGCAGACCGAGGAGCTGAAGCGCAAGTGGGAGGAGGAGCTGGGAGGGGAGATAGAGGATGGTCTCTGGGCGGACGCGCTGAGGAGAGTCAACAAGTCCGTCATATGTGCGCGGCTCAGCCTGATCCAATTCAGGGCCGTTCACCGGGGTCACATGGCAGTGGCCCGGATGAGCGGATTCTTTGGGGTGGAAGACAGGTGTGCAAAATGTGCGGGAGGACCGGCGAACCACGTCCACATGTTCTGGGCATGTCCGAAGCTTGGGGGATTTTGGCTGGGGTTTGCGGACATCATGGGCGGAATTCTCCCCCCCCCCCCATCCCCACGCCGGGGGGGGAGAATCGCTCGTGTCCCGCCACGCCGTCCCGACGCCCGCGCGCGATATTCCCCCCCCCCCCCCAAACCGGCGCGGCGCGAATCACGGCTGGCCGCTGGGAGAATCGCCGCTCGCCGTTGGTAACGGGCGAGCGGCGATTCTCCGGCCCGAATGGGCCGAGCGGCCTGCCCAACGCGACGGGTTCCCGCCGGCGCCGTCCACACCTGGTCGCTGCCGGCGGGAACAGCGCGGGAATGCTGGGGGTGGGGGGGCGGCCTGTTCGGGGGGGGGGGGGGTTCCTGCACCGGGGGGGGGGCTCAAAAGGGGTCTGGCCCGCCGATCGGTGGGCCTCTCTGAAGGAGGACCTCCTTTCCTCCGCCGCCCCGCAAGATCCATCCGCCATCTTCTTGCGGGGCGGCGGCGGGGGGGCCGCAAACCGCGCGTGCGCGGGTGACGTCATTTACGCGGCGCCGGTCGCGTCATCTACGCGGCGCCGCTCTCGTGCGGCGCCAAGGCCCGGCGCGGGTAAATGATGCGGCACCGCTCCTAGCCCCCCGGGGGGGGGGGGCGGAGAATACGGGGGCTGGGAACGGCCTCCGACGCCGGAGTGAAACACTCCGGTTTTCACCCCGGCCTCGGGACTTAGTCCCCCGACGGGAGAATTGCGCCCCCTGCCCACGGTGTTAAAAACAAGGGGGGCGCCGAGTCCAGGGGGGGCGATTTTCGGGGTGACGGAAGACCCGGGAGTCCAGGAGGAGAAAGAGGCAGACGTTCTGGCCTTTGCTTCCCTGCTAGCCCGGAGACGGATACTATTAGCACGGAGGGGCTCAAAGCCCCCGAAGCCGGAGACCTGGCTATCGGACATGGCTAGCTTTCTCCGTTTGGAGAAAATCAAGTTCGCCTTGAGAGGGTCACTGTTAGGGTTCGCCCGGAGGTGGCAACCGTTCGTCGACTTCTTCGCGGGGAAATTAATCGTCAGCAGAAGGGGGGTGGGGGGGTTAGTTTAGCTTAGAGTAGGGGGTTAATAAACGTGGGACCTGTAAGGCAGGGACATGGCTTTTGCACTAGGTTTACAGTTTCATGTACAGTGTTTATTGTGTTGTTGTTATAACACCAAAAAATACCTCGATAAAATGTTTATTTAGAAAAAAGAAGAATTATTGGTGAATTCACTGGTGTTGGGACTCGAAGTGGGGCTTCGTGTTGTAGGGGCTGGAGGAGGTTACACAGACAGGGAGGGTTGTAGGGGCTGGAGGTGGTTACACAGACAGGGAGGGTTGTAGGGGCTGGAGGTGGTTACACAGACAGGGAGGGTTGTAGGGGCTGGAGGTGGTTACACAGACAGGGAGGGTTGTAGGGGCTGGAGGAGGTTACAGAGATAGGGAGGGTTGTGGGGGCTGGAGGAGGTTACAGAGATAGGGAGGGTTGTAGGGGCTGGAGGAGGTTACAGAGATCGGGAGGGTTGTAGGGGCTGGAGGAGGTTACAGAGATAAGGAGGGTTGTAGGGGCTGGAGGAGGTTACAGAGATCGGGAGGGTTGTAGGGGCTGGAGGAGGTTACAGAGATAGGGAGGGGTGTAGGGGCTGGAGGTGGTTACACAGACAGGGAGGGTTGTCGGGGCTGGAGGAGGTGACAGAGATAGGGAGGGTTGTAGGGACTGGAGGAGGTTACACAGACAGGGAGGGTTGTGGGGACTGGAGGTGGTTACACAGACAGGGAGGGTTGTGGGGGCTGGAGGAGGTTACAGAGATAGGGAGGGTTGTAGGGACTGGAGGAGGTTACAGAGATAGGGAGGGTTGAAGGGGCTAGAGGAGGTTACAGAGTCGGGGAGGGATGTAGGGGCAGGAGGAGGTTACAGACATAGGGAGGGTTGTAGGGACTGGAGGAGGTTACAGAGATAGGGAGGGGTGTAGGGGCTGGAGGAGGTTACAGAGATAGGGAGTGTTGTAGGGACTGGAGGAGGTTACAGAGATAGGGAGGGGTGTAGGGGCTGGAGGAGGTTTCAGAGATGGGGGGTGTAGGGGGTGGAGGAGGTTACAGAGATAGGGAGGGGTGTAGGGGCTGGAGGAGGTTACAGAGATAGGGAGGGTTGTAGGCACTGGAGGAGGTTACAGAGATAGGGAGGGTTGTAGGGGCTGGAGGAGGTTACAGAGATAGGGAGGGGTGTAGGGGCTGGAGGAGGTTACAGAGATAGGGAGGGGTGTAGGGGCTGGAGGAGGTTACAGAGATAGGGAGTGTTGTAGGTATTGGAGGAGGTTACAGAGATAGGGAGGGGTGTAGGGGCTGGAGGAGGTTTCAGAGATGGGGGGGGTGTAGGGGGTGGAGGAGGTTACAGAGATAGGGAGGGGTGTAGGGGCTGGAGGATGTTACAGAGATAGGGAGGGGTGTAGGGACTTGAGGAGGTTACAGAGATAAGGAGGGTTGTAGGGGGCTGGAGGAGGTTACAGAGATAGGGAGGGGTGTAGGGGCTGGAGGAGGTTACAGAGATAGGGAGGGGTGTAGGGGCTGGAGGAGGTTACAGAGATAGGGAGGGTTGTAGAGGCTGGAGGAGGTTACAGAGATAGGGAGGGTTGTAGGGGCTGGAGGAGGTTAGAGAGATATGGAGGGTTGTCGGGGCTGGAGGAGGTTACAGAGATAGGGAGGGTTGTAGGGGCTGGAGGAGGTTAGAGAGATACGGAGGGTTGAAGGGGCTGGAGGAGGTTACAGAGATAGGGAGGGTTGTAGGGGCTGGAGGAGGTTAGAGAGATACGGAGGGTTGAAGGGGCTGGAGGAGGTTACAGAGATAGGGAGGGTTGTAGGGACTGGAGGAGGTTACAGAGATAGGGAGGGGTGTAGGGGCTGGAGGAGGTTACAGAGATAGGGAGGGTTGTAGGGGCTGGGGGAGGTTACAGAGATAGGGAGGGTTGCAGGGGCTGGAGGAGGTTACAGAGATCGGGAGGGTTGTAGGGGCTGGAGGAGGTTACAGAGATAAGGAGGGTTGTAGGGGCTGGAGGAGGTTACAGAGATCGGGAGGGTTGTAGGGGCTGGAGGAGGTTACAGAGATAGGGAGGGGTGTAGGGGCTGGAGGTGGTTACACAGACAGGGAGGGTTGTCGGGGCTGGAGGAGGTGACAGAGATAGGGAGGGTTGTAGGGGCTGGAGGAGGTTACACAGACAGGGAGGGTTGTTGGGGCTGGAGGTGGTTACACAGACAGGGAGGGTTGTGGGGGCTGGAGGAGGTTACAGAGATAGGGAGGGTTGTAGGGACTGGAGGAGGTTACAGAGATAGGGAGGGTTGAAGGGGCTAGAGGAGGTTACAGAGTCGGGGAGGGTTGTAGGGGCAGGAGGAGGTTACAGACATAGGGAGGGTTGTAGGGACTGGAGGAGGTTACAGAGATAGGGAGGGGTGTAGGGGCTGGAGGAGGTTACAGAGATAGGGAGGGGTGTAGGGGCTGGAGGAGGTTACAGAGATAGGGAGGGGTGTAGGGGCTGGAGGAGGTTACAGAGATAGGGAGTGTTGTAGGTACTGGAGGAGGTTACAGAGATAGGGAGGGGTGTAGGGGCTGGAGGAGGTTTCAGAGATGGGGGGGTGTAGGGGGTGGAGGAGGTTACAGAGATAGGGAGGGGTGTAGGGGCTGGAGGATGTTACAGAGATAGGGAGGGGTGTAGGGGCTTGAGGAGGTTACAGAGATAGGGAGGGTTGTAGGGGGCTGGAGGAGGTTACAGAGATAGGGAGGGGTGTAGGGGCTGGAGGAGGTTACAGAGATAGGGAGGGGTGTAGGGGCTGGAGGAGGTTACAGAGATAGGGAGGGTTGTAGAGGCTGGAGGAGGTTACAGAGATAGGGAGGGTTGTAGGGGCTGGAGGAGGTTAGAGAGATATGGAGGGGTGTCGGGGCTGGAGGAGGTTACAGAGATAGGGAGGGTTGTAGGGGCTGGAGGAGGTTAGAGAGATACGGAGGGTTGAAGGGGCTGGAGGAGGTTACAGAGATAGGGAGGGTTGTAGGGACTGGAGGAGGTTACAGAGATAGGGAGTGTTGTCGGGGCTGGAGGAGGTTACAGAGATGGGGAGGGTTGAAGGGGCTGGAGGAGGTTACAGAGATGGGGAGGGTTGAAGGGGCTGGAGGAGGTTACAGAGATAGGGAGTGTTGTAGGTACTGGAGGAGGTTACAGAGATAGGGAGGGTTGTAGGGACTGGAGGAGGTTACAGAGATAGGGAGGGTTGAAGGGGCTCGAGGAGGTTACAGAGTCGGGGAGGGTTGTAGGGGCAGGAGGAGGTTACAGACATAGGGAGGGTTGTAGGGACTGGAGGAGGTTACAGAGATAGGGAGGGGTGTAGGGGCTGGAGGAGGTTACAGAGATAGGGAGTGTTGTAGGGACTGAAGGAGGTTACAGAGATAGGGAGGGGTGTAGGGGCTGGAGGAGGTTTCAAAGATGGGGGGGGTGTAGGGGGTGGAGGAGGTTACAGAGATAGGGAGGGGTGTAGGGGCTGGAGGAGGTTACAGAGATGGGGGGGTGTAGGGGGTGGAGGAGGTTACAAAGATAGGGAGGGGTGTAGGGGCTGGAGGATGTTACAGAGATAGGGAGCGGTGTAGGGGCTTGAGGAGGTTACAGAGATAGGGAGGGTTGTAGGGGGCTGGAGGAGGTTACAGAGATAGGGAGGGGTGTAGGGGCTGGAGGAGGTTACAGAGATAGGGAGGGGTGTAGGGGCTGGAGGAGATTACAGAGATAGGGAGGGTTGTAGAGGCTGGAGGAGGTTACAGAGATAGGGAGGGTTGTAGGGGCTGGAGGAGGTTAGAGAGATACGGAGGGTTGAAGGGGCTGGAGGAGGTTACAGAGATAGGGAGGGTTGTAGGGACTGGAGGAGGTTACAGAGATAGGGAGGGGTGTAGGGGCTGGAGGAGGTTACAGAGATAGGGAGGGTTGTAGGGGCTGGAGGAGGTTACAGAGAGAGGGACGGTTGCAGGGGCTGGAGGATGTTACAGAGATAGGGAGGGTTGCAGGGGCTGGAGGAGGTTACAGAGATACGGAGGGTTGAAGGGACTGGGGGAGGTTACAGAGATAGGGAGAGTTGTAGGGGCTGGAGGAGGTAACAGAGATAGGGAGGGCTGCAGGGGCTGGAGGAGGTTACAGAGATACGGAGGGTTGAAGGGGCTGGAGGAGGTTACAGAGTCGGGGAGAGGGAGGGCTGGCGCTGCCAAATTTTAGTAACGATTACTGGGCGGTGAATATCGCCGTGATCAGGAAGTGGGTGGTGGGGGGGAGGGGTCGGCATGGGAGCGTATGGAGGCGGCTTCATGCAAGGGCACCAGTCTGGGGGCATTGGTAACTGTGCCTCTGCCGTTCCCGCCGACGCGGTACACCACCAGCCCCGTGGTGGTGGGCGGCCCTGAGAGTCTGGGGGCAATTGAGGAAACGTGGGAGCAGAGGGAGCGTCGGTCTGGTCCCCAATCTGTAATAATCACCGGTTTGCCCCGGGAAGTATGGATGGGGGGTTCTGGATATGGCGGAGAGCGGGGATTGAGAGGATGGGGGATATGTTCATAGAGGGAAGCTTTCCGAGTACGAGGGCGCTGGAGGAGAAGTTTGGGTCGTGAGGGGACACATATTCAGGTATCTGCAGGTGTGGGACTTCCTACGTAAACAGGCGTCAACCTTCCCGCTCCTACGGGGGATTCAGGACAGGGTAGTTTCCAGAAGGTGGGCAGGAGAAGGGAGCGTCTCGGACATTTACAAGGAACTTATGGGGTCGGAGGAGACGCAGACCGAGGAGCTGAAGCGCAAGTGGGAGGAGGAGCTGGGAGGAGAGATAGAGGATGGTCTCTGGGCGGACGCGCTGAGGAGAGTGAACAAGTCCGTCATATGTGCGCGGCTCAGCCTGATCCAATTCAGGGCCGTTCACCGGGGTCACATGGCAGTGGCCGGGATGAGCGGATTCTTTGGGGTGGAAGACAGGTGTGCAAAATGTGCGGGAGGACCGGCGAACCACGTCCACATGTTCTGGGCATGTCCGAAGCTTGGGGGATTTTGGCTGGGGTTTGCGGACATCATGGGCGGAATTCTCCCCCCCCCCCCACGCCGGGGGGGGGGGGAGAATCGCCCGGGCGCCGCTCGTGTCCCGCCACGCCGTCCCGACGCCCGCGCGCGATATTCCCCCCCCCCCCCCCAAACCGGCGCGGCGCGAATCACGGCTGGCCGCTGGGAGAATCGCCGCTCGCCGTTGGTAACGGGCGAGCGGCGATTCTCCGGCCCGAATGGGCCGAGCGGCCTGCCCAACGCGACGGGTTCCCGCCGGCGCCGTCCACACCTGGTCGCTGCCGGCGGGAACAGCGCGGGAACGCTGGGGGGGGGGAGGCCTGTTCGGGGGGGGGGGGGTTCCTGCACCGGGGGGGGGCTCAAAAGGGGTCTGGCCCGCCGATCGGTGGGCCTCTCTGAAGGAGGACCTCCTTTCCTCCGCCGCCCCGCAAGATCCATCCGCCATCTTCTTGCGGGGCGACCGCGGGGAGGCCGGAAACCGCGCGTGCGCGGGTCACGTCATTTACGCGGCGCCGGTCGCGTCATCTACGCGGCGCCGCTCTCGTGCGGCGCCAAGGCCCGGCGCGGGTAAATGACGCGGCGCCGCTCCTAGCCCCCCGGGGGGGGGCGGGAGAATACGGGGGCTGGGAACGGCCTCCGACGCCGGAGTGAAACACTCCGGTTTTCACCCCGGCCTCGGGACTTAGTCCCCCGGCGGGAGAATTGCGCCCCCTGCCCACGGTGTTAAAAACAAGGGCGGCGCCGGGTCCAGGGGGGGCGATTTCCGGGGTGTCAGAAGACCCGGGAGTCCGGGAGGAGAAAGAGGCAGACGTTCTGGCCTTTGCTTCCCTGCTAGCCCGGAGACGGATACTATTAGCACGGAGGGGCTCAAAGCCCCCGAAGTCGGAGACCTGGCTATCGGACATGGCTAGCTTTCTCCGTTTGGAGAAAATCAAGTTCTCCTTGAGAGGGTCACTGTTAGGGTTCGCCCGGAGGTGGCAACCGTTCGTCAACTTCTCGGCGGAAAATGAATCGTCAGCAGAAGGGGGGTGGGGGGGTTAGTTTAGCTTAGAGTAGGGGGTTAATAAACGTGGGACCTGTAAGGCAGGGACATGGCTTTTGCACTAGGTTTACAGTTTCATGTACAGTGTTTATTGTTTTGTTGTTATAACACCAAAAAATACCTCGATAAAATGTTGATTTAGAAAAAAGAAGAATTATTGGTGAATTCACTGGTGTTGGGACTCGAGGTGGGGCTTCGTGTTGTAGGGGCTGGAGGTGGTTACACAGACAGGGAGGGTTGTCGGGGCTGGAGGAGGTGACAGAGATAGGGAGGGTTGTGGGGGCTGGAGGTGGTTACAGAGATAGGGAGGGTTGTCGGGGCTGGAGGTGGTTACAGAGATAGGGAGGGTTGTAGGGGCTGGAGGAGGTTACAGAGATCGGGAGGGTTGTAGGGGCTGGAGGAGGTTACAGAGATAGGGAGGGTTGTCGGGGCTGGAGGAGGTTACAGAGATAGGGAGGGTTGTAGGGGCTGGAGGAGGTTACAGAGATAGGGAGGGTTGTAGGGGCTGGAGGAGGTTACAGAGATCGGGAGGGTTGTAGGGGCTGGAGGAGGTTACAGAGATAAGGAGGGTTGTAGGGGCTGGAGGAGGTTACAGAGATCGGGAGGGTTGTAGGGGCTGGAGGAGGTTACAGAGATAGGGAGGGGTGTAGGGGCTGGAGGTGGTTACACAGACAGGGAGGGTTGTCGGGGCTGGAGGAGGTGACAGAGATAGGGAGGGTTGTAGGGGCTGGAGGAGGTTACAGAGATAAGGAGGGTTGTAGGGGCTGGAGGAGGTTACACAGACAGGGAGGGTTGTGGGGGCTGGAGGTGGTTACACAGACAGGGAGGGTTGTAGGGGCTGGAGGAGGTTACAGAGATAGGGAGGGTTGTAGGGGCTGGAGGAGGTTACAGAGATAAGGAGGGTTGTAGGGGCTGGAGGAGGTTACAGAGATAAGGAGAGTTGTAGGGGTTGGAGGAGGTTACAGAGATAGGGAGGGTTGTAGGGGCTGGAGGAGGTTACAGAGATAGGGAGGGTTGGAGGGGCTGGAGGAGGTTACAGAGATAGGGAGGGTTGTAGGGGCTGGAGGAGGTTACAGAGATAAGGAAGGTTGTAGGGGCTGGAGGAGGTTACAGAGATAAGGAGAGTTGTCGGGACTGGAGGAGGTTACAGAGATAGGGAGGGTTGTCGGGGCTGGAGGAGGTTAAAGAGATAGGGAGAGTTGTCGGGGCTGGAGGACGTTACAGAGATAGGTAGGGGTGTAGGGGCTGGAGGATGTTACAGAGATAGGGAGGGGTGTAGGGGCTTGAGGAGGTTACAGAGATAGGGAGTGTTGTCGGGACTGGAGGAGGTTACAGAGATAGGGAGGGTTGTCGGGGCTGGAGGAGGTTAAAGAGATAGGGAGAGTTGTAGGGGCTGGAGGAGGTTACAGAGTGTGGCGCACAAAGACTCCGTGAGACAAACAGAGTGAAGTCGATGAGGCTTTATTAAGCGTGTCTGTTCCCCAGCAGCCCGATAGTAAACTGGCCTGCGGGGGAAGGCACCGGCTTCTTATACTTCGCCTTCAGGGCGGAGTATGAGGTCAACGGCCAACCAGGACCCGGGATCTGTCAGCCAATGACATTAGGGCTTCCAGTCCCACATGACCCCCAATACATACTACCACATTCACCCCTTGTCAAAAATGAACCCGGCGGGGTGATGCTTCGTATGGTGGTAAGGGTTTACAGTACTGGTCCTGGGAGGAGAGAACAGTTACATGGTAGGACCGTATTGGACAGTATCGTCCTGTTACAACTATTTACAGAGGATATATGAAAACAAAATGTTCATTGGACAGTCCATCTTTGTTTTACATCGACGCCACGAGTCGGTCGGGCGGTCTGGTCGTCCGTGTCGATCGCCTCGGCCCTGGCGGTGGTGGTGGTGCTTGTACCAGCGTTGTCGCCTCCGGGAACCGCACGGTTTTAGCTGTCGGTGCAAAGGGGAGGGGGGCTGATCCTCCTGGGAAGGGGGCGGTCGCGGGGTGCGGCGGTGGCAGGAAGGGGGGCGGTTGGGTTGATGGTGCCGGGGGGGTGTGCATGGTGCCGGCGGGCGCCAGATCCCGCAGGGAGACCGTGTCCTGTCGGCCGTCGGGGTACTCCACGTAGGCGTACTGGGGGTTTGCGTGGAGGAGGTGAACCCTTTCGACCAACGGGTCCGACTTGTGTGCCCGCACGTGCTTTCGGAGCAAGATGGGTCCTGGGGCCGCCAGCCAGGTCGGCAGCGACGTTCCAGAGGAGGACCTCCTAGGGAAGACAAGGAGACGCTCGTGAGGCGTTTGATTAGTGCTCGTACATAATAACGACCGGATGGAATGGAGAGCGTCCGGGAGGACCTCCTGCCACCGTGAAACTGGGAGATCCCTGGACCGTAAGGCCAGTAGGACGGTCTTCCAGACCGTGCCGTTCTCCCTTTCTACTTGCCCGTTCCCCCGGGGGTTGTAGCTGGTCGTCCTGCTTGAAGCTATACCCTTGCTGAGCAGGAACTGGCGCAGCTCGTCACTCATGAAAGAGGACCCCCTGTCGCTGTGGACGTATGCGGGGTAACCGAACAGTGTGAATATGCTGTTCAGGGCTTTAATGACTGTGGCCGCGGTCATGTCGGAGCAGGGAATGGCAAAAGGGAAGCGGGAGTATTCGTCCACTACATTAAGGAAATACGTGTTGCGGTCGGTGGAGGGGAGGGGCCCTTTGAAATCGAGACTGAGGCGTTCAAAGGGACGGGAAGCCTTAATCAGGTGCGCTCCATCCGGCCTGAAAAAATGCGGTTTGCATTCTGCGCAGATGTGGCAGTCTCTTGTGACTGTACGGACCTCCTCTAAGGAGTAGGGGAGATTGCGGGACTTGATAAAGTGGTAAAACCGAGTGACCCCCGGGTGGCAGAGGTCCTCGTGGAGGGCTTGGAGGCGGTCAATTTGTGCGTTGGCACATGTCCCGCGGGATAGGGCATCAGACGGCTCGTTCAGCTTTCCGGGCCGGTACAAGATCTCATAGTTGAAGGTGGAGAGTTCGATCCTCCACCGCAGGATCTTGTCGTTCTTGATCTTGCCCCGCTGTGCATTATCGAACATGAAGGCAACCGACCGTTGGTCAGTGAGGAGAGTGAATCTCCTGCCGGCCAGGTAATGCCTCCAATGTCGCACAGCCTCCACTATGGCTTGGGCTTCCTTTTCCACTGAGGAGTGGCGGATTTCTGAGGCGTGGAGGGTTCGAGAGAAAAAGGCCACGGGTCTGCCCGCTTGGTTAAGGGTGGCCGCTAGAGCTACGTCGGAGGCGTCGCTCTCGACCTGGAAGGGGAGGGACTCGTCGATGGCGCGCATCGTGGCCTTTGCGATATCCGCTTTGATGCGGCTGAAGGCCTGGCAAGCCTCTGTCGACAGCGGGAAAGCCGTGGTCTGTATTAGGGGGCGGGCCTTATCTGCGTACTGGGGGACCCACTGGGCGTAGTATGAAAAGAACCCCAGGCAGCGTTTCAGGGCTTTTGGGCAGTGCGGGAGGGGAAATTCCATGAGGGCGCGCATACGTTCGGGGTCGGGGCCTATTATCCCATTGCGCACTATGTAGCCCAGAATGGCTATCGGGCTGCTGGGGAACAGACACGCTTAATAAATTGTGGCGCACAAAGACTCCGTGAGACAAACAGAGTGAAGTCGATGAGGCTTTATTAAGCGTGTCTGTTCCCCAGCAGCCCGATAGTAAACTGGCCTGCGGGGGAAGGCACCGGCTTCTTATACTTCGCCTTCAGGGCGGAGTATGAGGTCAACGGCCAACCAGGACCCGGGATCTGTCAGCCAATGACATTAGGGCTTCCAGTCCCACATGACCCCCAATACATACTACCACATTGTCCCCATCAAAAAACCCCAGGACAGGTACAGCACGGGGTTAGATACAGAGTAAAGCTCCCTCTGCACTGTCCCCATCAAACGCTCCCAGGACACGTACAGCACGGGGTTAGATACAGAGTAAAGCTCCCTCTGCACTGTCCCCATCAAACACTCCCAGGACAGGTACAGCACGGGGTTAGATACAGAGATGGGGAGGGTTGTAGGGGCTGGGGGAGGTTACAGAGATAGGGAGGGTTGTAGGGGCTGGAGGCGGTTACAGAGATAGGGAGGGTTGTAGGGGTTGGAGGAGGTAACAGAGACAGGGAGGGTTGTAGGTGCTGGAGGAGGTTACAGAGATAGGGAGAGTTGTAGGGACTGGAGGAGGTAACAGAGACAGGGAGGGTTGTAGGGACTGGAGGAGGTTACAGAGATAGGGAGAGTTGTAGGGACTGGAGGTTGTGCGCATCTCTGTAACCGCCTCCAGCCCCTACAACCCTCCCTATCTCTGTAACCGCCTCCAGCCCCTACAACCCTCCCTATCTCTGTAACCGCCTCCAGCCCCTACAACCCTCCCTATCTCTGTAACCTCGTCCAACCCCTACAATCCTCCCTATCTCTGTAACCTCCTCCAGCCCCTACACCCCTCCCTATCTCAGTAACCTCCTCCAGCCCCTACAACCCTCCCGATCTCTGTAACCTCCTCCAGCCCCTACAACCCTCCCGATCTCTGTAACCTCCCCCAGCCCCTACAACCCTCCCCATCTCTGTAGCCTCCTCCAGCCCCTACAACCCTCCCTATCTCTGTAACCTCCTTCAGTCCCTAAAACCCTCTGTCGTGCTGCATACTGTGAACACACGACCGTGGGATCGCACTGTGCAGTTGGAGGCCGCTCGGTCCATCTATTCCCTGCCGCTGTTTCTGCCCCACGTGGGCATGCTGCCAGCCCCTCTCTCTCACGCTGCCAACATAACCTTTCTGCCCCTCTCCTCCCTGTGACCTTCGCCCAACTTCCCCTTGAAGGCGACAACTGGCTTCCCCTCAGCGAAGCTGGTGCCAGGCCGAGTTCCACATTCTCACCACTGTCTGGGTGAAGAACTGTCTTTCTCGCCTCACTTCCCCGGCCCTTCCTCCACACACAGCCACGACAAGAACTGTTTGTCAGTCGCTCGCCGGATCCCTTCCTGCAGGTTGTGCTGGGTGATCCTGCCGAAATGGAGGCCATCGGGCCCTTAGAGGCTGCGCCGTCCGTCGAACCATCCGTTAATCCCGCACCACTGCCTCTTCCCACCCAGTAAGAAGCCTGACAGGTTTGTGTCGAATCACTAGCTTTCAGAGCACAACTAACTCCTTCCTCAGGTCTTGAGCCAGTCCGCCATTTTGGGCCTTCCCGTTCGATGAGCTTCCCTCTCGGACAGCGGGTTCCACATCGCGACAACTCGCCGTGTCTGAGAAAAGAAAAAAAACATTTCTCCTCATCTCCACCCCCTCCCTCTGGCTCTCGCCCCCAATCTGTGTGCCCACCCCCCCCCCCCCCCACCCTGGTTGCCGACCCCTCCTCCTCCCACCGGAGGCACTGTCTCCTCATCCCCTCCACCCTTCCTTTTCTTTGAAATAAAGTTTTTCTCAATTATGGGGCAATGTAGGGTGGCCAATCTGGGGTGGTTGGGGGTGGGGGTGGGGGGCGAAACACGCGCAGACACGGGGAGAATGTGCAAACTCCACGCGGACAGTGACCCGGGGCCGGGATCGAACCTGGGGCCTTGGCACCGTGAGGCAGCTGTGCTAACCACCGCTGCACCGTGTTGCCCAGAAAACCCTTTTGTCATAATATACACCAGTATATCATGGTGCAGACACACACTCTGATGGACACACAGCTGGACCAATCAACACACACAACACCGCAGCCAATCACCAGTTAGAGCACACTCACTATAAAGACAGGGGGCATCAGAGTTCCCGCTCATTCGGGATGCAGCCTCCTACAAGGACAGAGCTCACAGCTTACAGCACAGATCCTCACCATGTGCTGAGTGCATTGACTGGTTAGGACAAGGCATCAGTCTTTAGTTCAATCTAACATCGTGTTAACCCACAGTGAAAGTATGTTCAACAGTTTCTAGCTTAATAAAATAGTGTTGTTCTATTTTAAGTGTTGGTGGCCTGTAAGTGTTCCACGGATCCAGAGCACCCAACACAACATGGTACCAGGAGTTGAGGGATGTTAGAACTTCTTAGACCTACCTGCAAGTGATCTGCCTTCCACCAGCATACAGCCATCCTGCAAAATGGACAGCGTCCGCCCGCCGCCGCCGCTCCGCATCACCGGTAACCTAGGGGCCAACTGGAAGATAGTCAAACACGCTTCCAGCTCTACCTTGAAGGACCGGGAGGATGCCTCGGACACCAGGAAGATCGCTCTCTTCCTATCTACGGCCGGGGAACATGCCATCCACATTTTCAATTCTCTCACCTTTGCGGATGGTGAAGATAAATTAAAATTCAAGACGGTCCTCCTCAAGATTGACAGTCACTGCGACATCGAGGTGAATGAAAGTTTCGAGCGCTATGTATTCCAACAGCGTTTGCAGGGTAAGGATGAACCTTTCCAGTCCTTTCTCACCCACATCCGCATCCTTGCGCAGTCCTGTAATTACGGGCCCACCTCCGACTCCACGATACGCGACCCGATCGTTTTCGGTGTTCAGTCGGACCCTCTACGCCAGCAGCTCCTCAAGGTAAAGCAGCTCACCCTAGCGACCGCCATCGAGACCTGCGTGCTACACGAACACGCCACTGGTCGGTATTCCCACATCCAAGCGGCTGAAACGGCGCGGCAAGGTCCCCACGAGGCGGGACGGGTCCAAGCAATCGAGCAACTCCAGGGCCTCAGCCAGGATGAGGGCGGCCATTTTGCGCGCTTTTCGCCGACTCCCGCGCTTGTGCGCACCAAACAAGGGGACGGCGACGTCGACGAACGTACTGCGCAGGCGCGCACCACGCACGGCCGCAGCGCGCATGCGCAGTGGTGCAGCGAACGTACTGATGCTACAACGTGCAGCAACTGTGGCTCCGCCCACTTAAAGCGGCAATGCCCTGCCAAATCCCGACGATGCCCGAGATGTGGCAAACGTGGCCACTATGCTGCTTTATGCCGAGCAGCTCAGCCTGCCAACTCTCGTCGCTCCAGCCAGCCTCGCAGGAATGTCCGGGCCATTCAACCCACGGTCACCGAGCCCGATGCGGACCTGCTACCCGATATTGACACCGAGGACCCGAAGGCGCCTTTTCGAGTCGGTATCGTGACAAAAAACAGGGTGTCCCCGAAGCAAAGACACCAGCCGCTGTCGGTATACAGCATCGATCCAGACGATGAGTGGTGTGCCACCCTTACGATCAACCGGTCCCAAATACGATTCCGCCTGGACACTGGTGCCTCCGCCAATCTCATTGTGCGGTCTGACCTCCAAAGCCTTTGTGTCAAACCAGCCACCCTGCCATCAGCCTGCCAGCTATTAGATTATAATGGCAATGCCATTGCTGCCAGCGGCTCATGCCAACTTGAAGTGACGCACAGGTCACGCAAAGCCATCCTTCCCTTTGAAATCGTGGGCTCCTCGAAAGCCTCCCTGCTCGGCGCGCAGGCATGCACGCTGTTGAACCTAGTTCAGAGAGTTCACTCTCTCTCTCCTGCTGACGCGTCTGCCTTTCAGGACACTGACTTCAGGGCGCAACTCAACTCCATCATCAACCAGTACCGCGACGTCTTCGAGGGCATGGGCGCGCTCCCGTACACCTACAAGATTTTATTGAAACAGAATGCCACGCCTGTGGTGCACGCACCTCGCAGGGTCCCAGCACCCCTTGAGGACCGCCTCAAGCAGCAGCTGCAGGACCTCCAGAACCAAGGAGTGATTTCCAAAGTCACGGAACCGACCGACTGGGTCAGTTCCATGGGATGTGTAAAAAAACCTTCCGGCGAATTAAGAATTTGCATTGATCCCAAGGATCTAAATCGCAATATCATGAGGGAGCACGATCCAATTCCCAAGCGGGAAGAGCTCACATGCGAGATGGCTCCCGCCAAGCTCTTCACCAAACTCGACGCCTCAAAAGGATTCTGGCAAACCCAGCTCGATAAATCCAGCAGGAAACTTTGCACATTTAACACCCCCTTTGGAAGATATTGTTACAACAGGATGCCATTTGGGATCATATCGGCATCAGAAGTGTTCCATAGGATTATGGCACAAATGATGGAAGGCATTGAAGGTGTTCGCGTCGATGTCGACGACATAATCATTTGGTCCACCACCCCGCAGGAGCATGTCAGTCGCCTCCAACGCGTATTCAGACGTATACATGAGCAGGGCCTCCGCCTCAACAGGCCAAATGCTCTTTTGGTCAGACGGAACTCAAGTTCCTCGGGGACCACATCCCCCAATTGGGTGTGCAGCCGGATGCGGACAAGGTGGCTGCTATCACAGCCATGAAAACATCAGAGGACAAGCAGGCGGTCCTCCGATTTCTGGGTATGGTAAATTTTTTAGGGAAGTTCATCCCTAACCTCGCCTCTCATACCACGGCTCTCAGGAACCTGGTCAGGAAGACGATAGACTTCCAGTGGCTCCCTGCCCACGAGCACGAATGGAGGGAACTCAAAACCAAACTCACCACGGCCCCGGTCTGAGCTTTCTTTGATCCAGCAAAAGAGACCAAAATTTCAACCGATGCCAGCCAATCCGGCATTGGGGCAGTGCTCCTGCAACATGATGTGGCCTCATCATGGGCCCCGTTGCATATGCGTCACGTGCGATGACCCCCACGGAGCAGCGCTACGCGCAGATAGAAGAGGAGTGCCTGGACCTTCTGACCGGTGTGGTTAAGTTTCACGATTATGTCTACGGACTTGTTCAATTCACCGTCGAGACCGACCATCGCCCGCTGGTCAATAGAATACAGAAAGACTTGAACGACATGACGCCTCGCCTCCAGCGTATTCTTCTCAAGCTCCGGCGATACGACTTCCAGCTGGTATACACCCCGGGCAAAGACCTCATCATTGCTGACGCTCTCTCCAGGGCAGTCAACACTCCGTGTGACCCAGCGGGATTTGTCTGCCAGGTTGACGCCCATGTGGCCTTCGTGGCCTCCAATCTACCTGCCACGGATGAACGCCTCGTCCAAATTCGCCGCGAGACGGCGGCTGACCCCTTGCTACAGCGTGTCATGCGTCACCTAACGGACGGGTGGCTCAAGGGCCAATGTCCTCAGTTCTATAATGTCAGAGATGATCTGGCGGTAGTAGACGGGGTTCTTCTGAAACTGGACCGCATTGTCATCCCGCATAGCATGCGCCAGCTCGTCCTGGAACAACTACACGAAGGCCACCTTGGCGTGGAAAAGTGCCGCCGACGGGCCCGAGAGGCAGGGTACTGGCCCGGCATTAATGAGGACATAGCCAACACGGTGCTCAACTGCCCCTCTTGTCAGCGCTTCCAGCCAGCCCAACCACGTGAGACCCTACAGCCCCATGAGTTGGTCACGTCACCATGGACCAAGGTGGGCATCGACCTGTTCCACGAGCTGGGTAGAGACCATGTCCTGATCGTGGACTACTTTTCAAATTACCCGGAGGTGATACGGTTGCACGACATCACCTCGTCTGCAGTCATTCGTGCCTGTAAGGACACCTTTGCTCGACACGGCATCCCACTCACTGTGATGTCGGACAATGGCCCCTGCTTCGCCAGCCAGGAATGGTCCAACTTTGCCAGGCGGTACAATTTTGCCCATGTGACGCCCAGTCCCCTGTACCCCCAATCCAACGGCAAAGCGGAGAAGGGAGTCCACATAGTCAAACGGCTCCTCTGCAAGGCTGCCGATGCTGGGTCCGATTTCTACATTGCCCTGCTGGCCTATCGCTCCGCCCCGCTGTCCACTGGCCTGTCGCCAGCCCAGCTGCTCATGAATCGCACCCTGAGGACGACGGTGCCGTCCATCCATGTCCCAGACCGCGACCACGTTCCGGTCCTTCGCCGGATGCAGCTGTCTCGTGCACAGCACAAGGCGGCTCATGACTCCCGTGCAGCTGATCTCCCTGCTCTGGCTCCAGATGACAATGTCCGCGTCCATCTTCCGGATGGTGGCTGGTTTGCAAACGCTGTGGTTCTTCGGCAGGTGGCCCCCCGCTCGTTCCTGGTTCGTCTACCGGATGGCTCTATTCTGCGCCGCAATCGACGCGCCCTTCGTCTCGTTCCACACTCGCCACGTGATCCTCCACTGTCGCCTCTCCCTCCTGCTGACCCTGCCACGGACTATGCAGAGATCCCTGTCACTCTGCATCCTCCTCACTCTGACGCAGTCCAGCCCTCTCCTGAACCGGCGGCTCCCGACCCACCCTTGAGGCGGTCGACCAGAATCCGTCGCCCACCTCAGAGACTTAATTTATGAACTTTGCGAACTTATAGACTCTGTGAATTGTTTTGATGTTTTGTTTGATCGTTTCCCTGGTTTGTATATAGTGTTGATCTCGTTATTCTTGTTGCATACTGCTTCTCTGCACCAGGCACCTTCCCATGTAAATAGCTTACTTCTCATGTACATAGTCCTGTAAATATGTCTTCGCACCCCACACGTAGTTGGGAACATTCTCACCATACATTATTTATTGCCACACATATACATTCTTTTATAAAAGGGGGGATGTCATAATATACACCAGTATATCATGGTGCAGACACACACACTGATGGACACACAGCAAGACCAATCAACACACACAACACCGCAGCCAATCACCAGTTAGAGCACACTCACTATATAGACAGAGGGCATCAGTTTTCCCGCTCATTCGAGCTGCAGCCTCCTAGTCGGACAGAGCTTACAGCTTACAGCACAGATCTTCACCATGTGCTGAGTGCATAGACTGGTTCGGACAGGCATAGGTCTTTAGTTTAATCTAACATCGTGTTAACCCACAGTGAAAGTATGTTCAACAGTTTCTAGCTTAATAAAATAGTGTTGCACTATTTTAAGTGTTGGAGGCCAGTATGTGTTCCACGGATCCAGAGCACCCAACACATCACCTTTCTGATTTCGAACACCTCGATCAAATTTCCCTGTTAACCTTTTCCGCTCCAATGACAATGTACATTCATATAGCATTTTAAAAGTAATAAAATGACCCCAGGATGGAGGAGGTTACAGAGATAGAGAGGGCTGTAGGTGCTGGGGGAGGTTACAAATAGGGAGGGCTGTAGGAGGTTACAGAGATAGGGAGGGTTGTGGGGGCTGGAGGAGGTTACAGAGTTGTGGAGGGCTGTAGGGGCTGGAGGAGGTTACAGAGATAGGGAGGGCTGTAGGAGGTTACAGATATAGGGAGAGTTGTGGGGTCTGGAGGAGATTACAGATAGGGAGGGCTGTAGGGGCTGGGGGAGGTTACAGAGAGAGGGAGGGTTGTAGGGGCTGGAGGAAGTTACAGATAGGGAGGGCTGTAGGGGCGATAGGAGGTTACAGAGATAGGGAGGGTTGTAGGGGCTGGAAGAGGTTACAGATATAGGGAGAGTTGTGGGGTCTGGAGGAGATTACAGATAGGGAGGGCTGTAGGGGCTAGTGGAGGTTACTGAGATAGGGAGGTTTATAAGAGCTGGAGGTGGTTACAGAAATAGGGAGGGTTGTAGGGGCTTGAGGTTACAGAGATACGGAGGGTTGTCGGGGTTGGAGGAGGTTACAGAGATACGGAGGGTTGTCGGGGTTGGAGGAAGTTACAGAGATAGGGATGGCTTAGGAGGTTATAGAGATAGGGAGGGTTGTAGCAGCTGGAGGAGGTTACAGAGATAGGGAGGGTTGTAGGGGCTGGAGGAAGTTAGAGATATGGAGGATTGTAGGAGCTGGAGGAGGTTACAGAGACAGGGTGGGGTGTCAGGTTGGAGGAGGTTACAGAGATTGGGAGGGTTGTAGGGGCTGGAGGAGGTATAGAGATATGGAGGGGTGTAGGAGGTTACAGAGATCGGGAGGGTCGGAGGTGCTGGAGGAGGTTACAGAGATAGGGAGGATTGTAGGGGCTGGAGGAGGTATAGAGATATGGAGGTGTGTAGGGGCTGGAGGAGGTTACAGAGATTGGGAGGGTCGGAGGGGCTGGAGGAGGTTACAGAGATAGGGAGGGTTGTAGGGGCTGGAGGAGGTTACAGAGATAGGGAGGGTCGGAGGGGCTGGAGGAGGTTACAGAGATAGGGAGGGTTGTAGGGGTTGGAGGAGGTTACAGAGATAGGGAGGGTTGTAGGGGCTGGAGGAGGTTACAGAGATAGGGAGGGCTGTAGGGGCCGGAGGAGGATGCATAGGGAGGGTTGAAGGGGCTGGAGGAGGTTACAGAGATAGGGAGGGTGTAGGGGCTGGAGGAGGTTAGAGAGATAGGGAGGGTTGTAAGGGCTGGAGGAGGTTACAGAGATAGGGAGGGTTGTAGGGGCTGGAGGAGGTTACAGAGATAGGGAGGGTTGTAGAAGTTGGAGGAGGTTACAGAGATAGGGAGGGTCATCGGAGGATACAGAGATAGGGAGGGTCATCGGAGGATACAGAGATAGGGAGGGCTGTAGGGGCCGGAGGAGGTTACAGAGATCGGGAGGGTGTAGGGGGCTGGAGGAGGATACAGAGATAAGGAGGGTTGTAGGGGGCTGGAGGAGGATACAGAGATAGGGAGGGTCGTAGGGGGCTGGAGGAGGATACAGAGATCGGGAGGGTTGTAGGGGCTGGAGGAGGGTACAGAGATAGGGAGGGTGTAGGGGGCTGGAGGAGGATACAGAGATAAGGAGGGTCGTAGGGGCTGGAGGAGGATACAGAGATAGGGAGGGTCGTAGGGGGCTGGAGGAGGATACAGAGATAGGGAGGGTTGTAGGGGCTGGAGGAGGTTACAGGGATAGGGAGGGTGTAGGGGCTGGAGGAGGTTACAGAGATAGGGAGGGTTGTAGGGGCTGGAGGAGGTTACAGAGATAGGGAGGGTTGTAGGGGCTGGTGGAGGTGACAGAGATAGGGAGGGTTGTAGGTGCTGGAGGAGGTTACAGAGATAGGGAGGGTGTAGGGGCTGGAGGAGGTTACAGAGATAGGGAGGGTTGTAGGGGCTGGAGGAGGATACAGAGATAGGGAGGGTTGTGGGGGGCTGGAAGAGGTTACAGAGATAGGGAGAGTTGTAGGGACTGGAGGAGGATACAGAGATAGGGAGGGCTGGAGGAGGTTAGAGAGATAGGGTGGGTTGTAGGGGGCTGGAGGAGGATACAGAGATAGGGAGGGCTGGAGGAGGTTAGACAGATAGGGAGGGTTGTAGGGGCTGGAGGAGGATACAGAGATAGGGAGGGTTGTAGGGGGCTGGAGGAGGTTAGAGAGATAGGGAGGGTTGTAGGGGCTGGAGGAGGTTACAGAGATAGGGAGGGTTGTAGGGGCTGGAGGAGGTTAGAGAGATAGGGATGGTTGTAGGGGGCTGGAGGAGGTTAGAGAGATAGGGAGGTTTGTGGGGGGCTGGAGGAGGCTACAGAGATAGGGAGGGTTGTAGGGGGCTGGAGGGGGTTAGGGAGATAGGGAGGGTCGTAGGGGCTGGAGGAGGTTAGAGAGATAGGGACGGTTGTGGGGGGCTGGAGGTTAGAGAAATAGGGAGGGTTGTCGGGGCTGGAGGAGGTTACAGAGATAGGGAGGGTTGTAGGGGCTGGAGGAGGGTAGAGAGATAGGGAGGGTTGTAGGGTCTGGAGGAGGATACAGAGATAGGGAGGGTTGTAGGGGGCTGGAGGAGGCTAGAGAGATAGGGAGGGTTGTAGGGGCTGGAGGAGGTTACAGAGATAGGGAGGGTTGTACGGGCTGGAGGAGGTTAGAGAGATAGGTATGGTTGTCGGGGCTGGAGGAAGTTACAGAGAGAGGGAGGGTTGTTGGGACTGGAGGAGGTTACAGAGATAGGTAGGGTTGTAGGGGGCTGGAGGAGGTTAGAGAGATAGGGAGGTTTGTGGGGGGCTGGTGGAGGTTACAGAGATAGGGAGAGTTGTAGGAGCTGGAGGAGGATACAGAGATAGGGAGGGTTGTGGGGGGCTGGAGGAGGTTAGAGAGATAGGTAGGGTTGTAGGGGGCTGGAGGAGGTTAGAGAGATAGGGAGGTTTGTGGGGGGCTGGAGGTTAGAGAGATAGGGAGGGTTGTCGGGGGCTGGAGGAGGTTACAGAGATAGGGAGGGTTGTTGGGGCTGGAGGAGGTTACAGAGATAGGGAGTGTTGTCGGGGCTGGAGGAGGTTACAGAGATAGGGAGGGTTGTAGGGGCTGGAGGAGGTTACAGAGATAGGGAGGGTTGTACGGGCTGGAGGAGGTTAGAGAGATAGGTAGGGTTGTAGGGGGCTGGAGGAGGTTAGAGAGATAGGGAGGGTTGTAGGGGTGGAGGAAGTTACAGAGATAGGGAGGGTTGTTGGGACTGGAGGAGGTTACAGAGATAGGTAGGGTTGTAGGGGGCTGGAGGAGGTTAGAGAGATAGGGAGGTTTGTGGGGGGCTGGTGGAGGTTACAGAGATAGGGAGAGTTGTAGGAGCTGGAGGAGGATACAGAGATAGGGAGGGTTGTGGGGGGCTGGAGGAGGTTACAGAGATAGGGAGGGTTGTAGGGGCTGGAGGAGGTTACAGAGATAGGGAGGGTTGTAGGGGGCTGGAGTAGGATACAGAGATAGGGAGGGTTGTAGGGGGCTGCAGGAGGTTACAGAGATAGGGAGGGTCGTATGGGGCTGGAGGAGAATACAGAGATAGGGAGGGTTGTGGGGGGCTGGAGGAGGCTACAGAGATAGGGAGGGTTGTAGGGGGCTGGAGGATGTTAGGGAGTTAGGGAGGGTCGTAGGGGGCTGGAGGAGGTTACAGAGATAGGGAGGGTTGTAGGGGCTGGAGGAGGTTACAGAGATAGGGAGGGTTGTAGGGGGCTGGAGGAGGTTAGAGAGATAGGGAGGGTTGTAGGGGGCTGGAGGAGGATACAGAGGTAGGGAGGTTTGTAGGGGCTGGAGGAGGTTACAGAGATAGGGAGGGTTGTAGGGGCTGGAGGAGGTTACAGAGATAGGGAGGATTGTAGGGGCTGGAGGAGGATACAGAGATAGGGAGGATTGTAGGGGCTGGGGGAGGTTACAGAGATAGGGAGGATTGTAGGGGCTGGGGGAGGTTACAGAGATAGGGAGGGTTGTAGGGGCTGGGGGTGGTTACAGAGATAGGGAGGATTGTAGGGGCTGGAGGAGGATACAGAGATAGGTAGGGTTGTAGGGGGCTGGAGGAGGTTAGAGAGATAGGGAGGGTTGTCGGGGCTGGAGGAAGTTACAGAGATAGGGAGGGTTGTAGGGGGCTGGAGGAGGTTAGAGAGATAGGGAGGTTTGTGGGGGGCTGGTGGAGGTTACAGAGATAGGGAGAGTTGTAGGAGCTGGAGGAGGATACAGAGATAGGGAGGGTTTTAGGGGGCTGGAGGAGGTTAGAGAGATAGGTAGGGTTGTAGGGGGCTGGAGGAGGTTAGAGAGATAGGGAGGTTTGTGGGGGGCTGGAGGAGGCTACAGAGATAGGGAGGGTTGTAGGGGGCTGGAGGAGGTGAGGGAGATAGCGAGGATTGTGGGGGGCTGGAGGTTAGAGAAATAGGGAGGGTTGTCGGGGCTGGAGGAGGTTACAGAGATAGGGAGGGTTGTAGGGGCTGGAGGAGGGTAGAGAGATAGGGAGGGTTGTAGGGGCTGGAGGAGGATACAGAGATAGGGAGGGTTGTAGGGGGCTGGAGGAGGCTAGAGAGATAGGGAGGGTTGTCGGGGCTGGAGGAGGTTACAGAGATAGGGAGGGTTGTTGGGGCTGGAGGAGGTTACAGAGATAGGGAGTGTTGTCGGGGCTGGAGGAGGTTACAGAGATAGGGAGGGTTGTAGGGGCTGGAGGAGGTTACAGAGATAGGGAGGGTTGTACGGGCTGGAGGAGGTTAGAGAGATAGGTAGGGTTGTAGGGGGCTGGAGGAGGTTAGAGAGATAGGGAGGGTTGTAGGGTTGGTGGAAGTTACAGAGATAGGGAGGGTTGTTGGGACTGGAGGAGGTTACAGAGATAGGTAGGGTTGTAGGGTGCTGGAGGAGGTTAGAGAGATAGGGAGGTTTGTGGGGGGCTGGTGGAGGTTACAGAGATAGGGAGAGTTGTAGGAGCTGGAGGAGGATACAGAGATAGGGAGGGTTGTGGGGGGCTGGAGGAGGTTACAGAGATAGGGAGGGTTGTAGGGGCTGGAGGAGGTTACAGAGATAGGGAGGGTCGTATGGGGCTGGAGGAGAATACAGAGATAGGTAGGGTTGTGGGGGGCTGGAGGAGGCTACAGAGATAGGGAGGGTTGTAGGGGGCTGGAGGATGTTAGGTAGAAAGGGAGGGTTGTAGGGGGCTGGAGGAGGTTACAGAGATAGGGAGGGTTGTAGGGGCTGGAGGAGGTTACAGAGATAGGGAGGGTTGTAGGGGCTGGAGGAGGTTACAGAGATAGGGAGTGTTGTAGGGGCTGGAGGAGGTTACAGAGATAGGGAGGGTTGTAGGGGCTGGAGGAGGTTACAGAGATAGGGAGGGCTGCAGGAGTTGGAGGAGGTTACAGAGATAGGGAGGCTTGTAGGGGCTGGAGGAGGTTACAGAGATAGGGAGGGTTGTCGGGGCTGGAGGAGGTTACAGAGACAGTGAGGGTTGTAGGGGCTGGAGGAGGTTACAGAGATAGGGAGGGTTGTAGGTGGCTGGAGGAGGTTAGAGAGATAGGGAGGGTTGTAGGGGGCTGGAGGAGGATACAGAGGTAGGGAGGTTTGTCGGGGCTGGAGGAGGTTACAGAGATAGGGAGGGTTGTAGGGGCTGGAGGAGGTTACAGAGATAGGGAGGATTGTCGGGGCTGGGGGAGGTTACAGAGATAGGGAGGGTTGTAGGGGCTGGGGGTGGTTACAGAGATAGGGAGGGTTGTGGGGACTGGAGGAGGTTACAGAGATAGGGAGGGCTGTAGGAGGTTACAGAGATAGGGAGGGTTGTAGGGGCTGGAGGAGGTTACAGAGATAGGGAGGGTTGTGGGGACTGGAGGAGGTTACAGAGATAGGGAGGGCTGTAGGAGGTTACAGAGATAGGGAGGGTTGTAGGGGCTGGAGGAGGTTACAGAGATAGGGAGGGTTGTAGAGGCTGGAGGAGGTTACAGAGATAGGGAGGGTTGTAGGGGACTGGAGGAGGTTACAGAGATAGGGAGGGTTGTTGGGGCTGGAGGAGGTTACAGAGATAGGGAGGGGTGTAGGAGGTTACAGAGATAGGGAGGGTCGTAGGGGCTGGAGAAGGTTACAGAGATAGGGAGGGTTGTGGGGACTGGAGGAGGTTACAGAGATAGGGAGGGCTGTAGGAGGTTACAGAGATAGGGAGGGTTGTAGGGGCTGGAGGAGGTTACAGAGATAGGGAGGGTTGTAGGGGCTGGAGGAGGTTACAGAGATAGGGAGGGTTGTGGGGACTGGAGGAGGTTACAGAGATAGGGAGGGCTGTAGGAGGTTACAGAGATAGGGAGGGTTGTAGGGGCTGGAGGAGGTTACAGAGATAGGGAGGGTTGTAGAGGCTGGAGGAGGTTACAGAGATAGGGAGGTCTGGAGGAGGTTACAGAGATAGGGAGGGTTGTAGGGGCTGGAGGAGGTTACAGAGATAGGGAGGGGTGTAGGGGCTGGAGGAGGTTACAGAGATAGGGAGGGTTGCAGGGGGATTGTGTAAACTGTGACGATTAGGGGTTAAGTGGGATTGCAACAAGAGGTGAATGAGTCAGTGGAGAGAGAGGGAGGCAGTGATTGTGAGTGAGGAGGAGGAGGGGGATTCCAGGAAGCCAGGACTGTAACCTGAAACTGCAAGGAGGGCTCAGTGAAACTGAAGGATTGTGTGTGTACACAGGGAGAGAGCTCACACACTTCCTGTTGTTTGCAGATCCTCCCAAAGCCTGTGCTTATTGGTGACCATCCAGGTCTCAAATCCATTGGTTCCTGCCTTGTGGCTGACGTCGCCAGCCCAGTTCGAGCAGAGAGGGCGCAGCAAGATCCCACGAGAGGAACGATCCCCTTGGCCAAGGTTGGTGAGCTGCTGGAAGTTCAGGAGGTGGGCAGAATAGAGGTTTGCACCCTCCTCGTCTCGACCCTCTCCCTACCCTCGACCCTCTCCCTACCCCCAAACCCTCTCCCTACCCCCAACCCTCTCCCTACCCCCAAACCCTCTCCCTACCCCCAAACCCTCTCCCTACCCCCAAACCCTCTCCCTACCCCTCCTCAAGAGAAAGCCCAGGGTGTGGGTCTTCCTCTGCCCACACCCCTGGTGAGCAGGGAGCGCTATCTCCCCCTCCTCCAGCCACTTTGACTTCATCCCTGACCCACCTTTCCTCTCCCTCTCTCTTCCAGCAGCAAACTACAAAGTCAGCCCTTTCCCCTTTGGAGTGGATTTTGTTTGGGGCACAGACTGGATTGAGTGAGGACCGGCAGACTCGGAGGTGAGGAATTGGCTGCAACACAGCGCAGGCAGCTTAACACTTTTCTCGCTCACTGTGTCTGTTTCCCACAGTCCTCGTTAGAAAATCATGTTGCAAATGTTCTGCTGCGCTGGGTGTGGGGCTGGGTCGTGCAGACAGGCAGAGGGAGAGAAAGAGGGTGGAGAGAGAGAGAAGGGCGTTTACAAAGTAAAGGTGTGTGGGAGAGGGGGTTACAGTGTGTGAGAGAGGGGGTTACAGTGTGTGTGTGAGAGGGGGTTACAGTGTGTGTGAGAGGGGGTTACAGTGTGTGTGAGAGAGGGGGTTACAGGGTGTGAGAGAGGGGGTTACAGTGTGTGTGAGAGAGGGGGTTACAGGGTGTGTGTGTGAGGGGGTTACTGTGTGTGTGTGAGAGGGTTACTGTGTGTGTGTGTGAGGGGGTTACAGTGTGTGTGTGTGTGAGGGGGTTACAGTGTGTGCGTGTGAGGGGGTTACAGTGTGTGTGAGAGGGAGAGGGGGTTACAGTGTGTGTGTGAGAGGGGGTTACAGTGTGTGTGTGAGAGGGGGTTACAGTGTGTGCGTGTGAGGGGGTTACAGTGTGTGCGTGTGAGGGGGTTACAGTGTGTGTGTGTGTGAGGGGGTTACTGTGTGTGTGTGAGAGAGGGGGTTACTGTGTGTGTGTGTGAGGGGGTTACAGTGTGTGTGTGTGAGGGGGTTACAGTGTGTGCGTGTGAGGGGGTTACAGTGTGTGTGAGAGGGGGTTACAGTGTGTGTGTGAGAGAGGGTTACAGGGTGTGTGTGAGAGGGGGTTACAGGGTGTGTGTGAGAGAGGGTTACAGGGTGTGTGTGAGAGAGGGGGTTACAGGGTGTGTGTGAGAGAGGGGGTTACAGGGTGTGTGTGAGAGAGGGTTACAGGGTGTGTGTGAGAGGGGGTTACAGGGTGTGTGTGAGAGAGGGGGTTACAGGGTGTGTGTGTGAGAGGGTTACAGGGTGTGTGAGAGAGGGGGTTACAGGGTGTGTGTGAGAGAGGGGGTTACAGGGTGTGTGAGAGAGGGTTACAGTGTGTGTGAGAGAGGGGGTTACAGTGTGTGTGTGAGAGGGGGTTACTGTGTGTGTGAGAGGGGGTTACAGTGTGTGTGAGAGAGGGGGTTACAGTGTGTGTGAGAGGGGGTTACAGGGTGTGTGTGAGAGGGGGTTACAGTGTGTGTGAGAGAGGGGGTTACAGTGTGTGTGTGAGAGGGGGTTACAGTGTGTGTGTGAGAGGGTTACAGTGTGTGTGAGAGAGGGGGTTACAGTGTGTGTGAGAGAGGGGGTTACAGTGTGTGTGTGAGAGGGGGTTACAGTGTGTGTGTGTGAGGGGTTTACAGTGTGTGTGTGAGAGGGGGTTACTGTGTGTGTGTGAGAGGGGGTTACAGTGTGTGTGTGAGAGGGGGTTACAGTGTGTGTGTGTGAGAGGGGGTTACAGTGTGTGTGAGAGAGGGGGTTACAGGGTGTGTGTGAGAGGGAGAGGGGGTTACAGGGTGTGTGTGTGAGAGGGGGTTACAGGGTGTGTGTGAGAGAGGGGGTTACTGTGTGTGTGAGAGAGGGTTACAGTGTGTGTGAGAGAGGGGGTTACAGTGTGTGTGAGAGAGGGGGTTACAGTGTGTGTGTGAGAGGGGGTTACAGTGTGTGTGAGAGAGGGGGTTACTGTGTGTGTGAGAGAGGGTTACAGGGTGTGTGTGAGAGAGGGTTACAGGGTGTGTGTGAGAGGGGGTTACAGGGTGTGTGTGAGAGGGGGTTACAGGGTGTGTGTGAGAGAGGGGGTTACAGGGTGTGTGTGAGAGACGGGGTTACAGTGTGTGTGAGAGGGGGTTACAGGGTGTGTGTGAGAGAGGGTTACAGTGTGTGTGAGAGAGGGTTACAGTGTGTGTGAGAGAGGGGGTTACAGTGTGTGTGAGAGAGGGGGTTACAGTGTGTGTGTGTGAGGGGGTTACAGGGTGTGAGAGACGGGGTTACTGTGTGTGTGAGGGGGTTACAGTGTGTGTGTGTGAGAGGGGGTTACAGGGTGTGTGTGAGAGAGGGGGTTACAGGGTGTGTGTGAGAGAGAGAGGGGGTTACAGGGTGTGTGTGTGAGAGGGGGTTACAGTGTGTGTGTGTGAGAGAGGGGGTTACAGGGTGTGTGTGAGAGAGGGGGTTACAGTGTGTGTGTGAGAGAGGGTTACAGGGTGTGTGTGAGAGAGAGAGGGGGTTACAGTGTGTGTGTGTGAGAGGGGGTTACAGTGTGTGTGTGAGAGGGGGTTACAGTGTGTGTGTGTGAGGGGGTTACAGTGTGTGTGAGAGGGGGTTACAGTGTGTGTGTGAGAGAGGGTTACAGGGTGTGTGAGAGAGGGGGTTACAGTGTGTGCGTGTGAGGGGGTTACAGTGTGTGTGAGAGGGGGTTACAGTGTGTGTGTGAGAGAGGGTTACAGTGTGTGTGTGAGAGAGGGTTACAGTGTGTGTGTGAGAGGGGGTTACAGTGTGTGTGTGAGAGGGGGTTACAGGGTGTGTGTGAGAGAGGGTTACAGGGTGTGTGAGAGAGGGGGTTACAGTGTGTGTGAGAGGGGGTTACAGTGTGTGTGAGAGAGGGTTACAGTGTGTGTGAGAGAGGGGGTTACAGTGTGTGTGTGAGAGGGGGTTACAGTGTGTGTGAGAGAGGGGGTTACAGTGTGTGTGTGAGAGAGGGGGTTACAGTGTGTGTGTGAGAGGGGGTTACAGTGTGTGTGTGTGAGGGGGTTACAGGGTGTGTGTGAGAGGGTTACAGTGTGTGTGAGAGAGGGGGTTACAGTGTGTGTGTGAGAGGGGGTTACAGTGTGTGAGAGAGAGAGGGGTTTACAGTGTGTGTGAGAGAGGGGGTTACAGTGTGTGTGTGAGAGAGGGGGTTACAGTGTGTGTGTGTGAGGGGGTTACAGTGTGTGTGAGAGAGGGGGTTACAGGGTGTGTGTGAGAGAGGGTTACAGTGTGTGTGAGAGAGGGTTACAGTGTGTGTGAGAGAGGGGGTTACAGTGTGTGTGTGAGAGGGGGTTACAGTGTGTGTGTGAGAGGGGGTTACAGTGTGTGTGAGAGAGGGGGTTACAGTGTGTGTGTGAGAGGGGGTTACAGTGTGTGTGTGAGAGGGGGTTACAGTGTGTGTGTGTGAGGGGGTTACAGTGTGTGTGTGAGGGGGTTACAGTGTGTGTGTGAGGGGGTTACAGTGTGTGTGTGAGGGGGTTACAGTGTGTGTGTGAGAGGGGGTTACAGTGTGTGTGTGAGAGGGGGTTACAGTGTGTGTGTGAGAGGGGGTTACAGTGTGTGTGTGAGAGGGGGTTACAGTGTGTGTGTGAGAGGGGGTTACAGTGTGTGTGTGAGAGGGGGTTACAGTGTGTGTGTGTGAGGGGGTTACAGTGCGTGTGTGTGAGGGGGTTACAGTGTGTGTGTGTGTGAGGGGGTTACAGTGTGTGTGTGAGGGGGTTACAGTGTGTGTGTGAGAGGGGGTTACAGTGCGTGTGTGAGAGGGGGTTACAGTGCGTGTGTGAGAGGGGGTTACAGCGCGTGTGTGAGAGGGGGTTACAGCGCGTGTGTGAGAGGGGGTTACAGCGTGTGTGCGAGAGGGGGTTACAGCGTGTGTGCGAGAGGGGGTTACAGCGTGTGTGCGAGAGGGGGTTACAGCGTGTGTGCGAGAGGGGGTTACAGCGTGTGTGTGAGAGGGGGTTACAGCGTGTGTGTGAGAGGGGGTTACAGCGTGTGTGTGAGAGGGGGTTACAGCGTGTGTGTGAGAGGGGGTTACAGCGTGTGTGTGAGAGGGGGTTACAGTGTGTGTGAGAGGGTTACAGTGTGTGTGTGAGAGGGGGTTACAGTGTGTGTGTGAGAGAGAGGGGGTTACAGTGTGTGTGTGTGTGAGAGGGGGTTACAGTGTGTGTGTGTGAGAGAGGGGGTTACAGTGTGTGTGTGTGAGAGAGGGGGTTACAGTGTGTGTGTGTGAGAGAGGGGGTTACAGTGTGTGTGTGAGAGGGGGTTACAGTGTGTGTGTGTGAGAGGGGGTTACAGTGTGTGTGTGAGAGGGGGTTACAGTGTGTGTGTGAGAGGGGGTTACAGTGTGTGTGTGAGAGGGGGTTACAGTGTGTGTGTGAGAGGGGGTTACAGTGTGTGTGTGAGAGGGGGTTACAGTGTGTGTGTGAGAGGGGGTTACAGTGTGTGTGTGAGAGGGGGTTACAGTGTGTGTGTGAGAGGGAGAGGGGGTTACAGGGTGTGTGAGGGAGAGGGGGTTACAGGGTGTGTGTGAGGGGGGTTACAGGGTGTGTGTGTGAGGGGGTTACAGTGTGTGTGTGTGTGTGTGAGAGGGGGTTACAGTGTGTGTGTGTGAGGGGGTTACAGTGTGTGTGTGTGAGGGGGTTACAGTGTGTGTGTGTGAGGGGGTTACAGTGTGTGTGTGAGAGGGGGTTACAGTGTGTGTGTGAGAGGGAGAGGGGGTTACAGTGTGTGTGTGTGAGAGGGAGAGGGGGTTACAGGGTGTGTGTGTGAGGGGGTTACAGTGTGTGTGTGTGTGTGTGAGAGGGTGTTACAGTGTGTGAGATGGAGAGGGGGTTACAGTGTGTGTGTGTGTGTGAGAGAGGGGTTACAGTGTGTGTGTGAGAGAGGGGGTTACAGTGTGTGAGATGGAGAGGGGGTTACAGTGTGTGTGTGTGAGAGAGGGGGTTACAGTGTGTGTGTGAGGGGGTTACAGTGTGTGTGTGAGGGGGTTACAGTGTGTGTGAGAGGGGGTTACAGGGTGTGTGTGAGGGGGTTACAGTGTGTGTGTGAGGGGGTTACAGTGTGTGTGTGAGAGAGAGGCGGTTACAGTGTGTGTGTGAGAGGGGGTTACAGTGTGTGTGTGAGAGAGAGGCGGTTACAGTGTGTGTGTGTGAGAGAGGGGGTTACAGGGTGTGTGTGAGAGGGGGTTACAGTGTGTGTGTGAGAGAGAGGCGGTTACAGTGTGTGTGTGTGAGAGAGGGGGTTACAGTGTGTGTGTGTGTGAGGGGGTTACAGTGTGTGTGTGAGAGGGGGTTACAGGGTGTGTGTGAGAGGGGGTTACAGGGTGTGTGTGAGAGGGGGTTACAGTGTGTGTGTGAGAGGGAGAGGGGGTTACAGTGTGTGTGTGTGAGAGAGGGGGTTACAGTGTGTGTGAGAGAGGGGGTTACAGTGTGTGTGAGAGAGGGGGTTACAGTGTGTGTGTGAGAGGGGGTTACAGTGTGTGTGTGAGAGGGGGTTACAGTGTGTGTGTGAGGGAGAGGGGGTTACAGTGTGTGTGTGAGAGGGGGTTACAGTGTGTGTGTGAGAGGGGGTTACAGTGTGTGTGTGTGAGGGGGTTACAGTGTGTGTGTGTGAGGGGGTTACAGTGTGTGTGTGTGAGGGGGTTACAGTGTGTGTGTGTGTGAGGGGGTTACAGTGTGTGTGTGAGAGGGGGTTACAGTGCGTGTGTGAGAGGGGGTTACAGTGCGTGTGTGAGAGGGGGTTACAGCGCGTGTGTGAGAGGGTGTTACAGCGTGTGTGTGAGAGGGGGTTACAGTGCGTGTGTGAGAGGGGGTTACAGCGTGTGTGTGAGAGGGGGTTACAGCGTGTGTGTGAGAGGGGGTTACAGCGTGTGTGTGAGAGGGGGTTACAGTGTGTGTGTGAGAGGGGGTTACAGTGTGTGTGTGAGAGGGGGTTACAGTGTGTGTGTGAGAGGGGGTTACAGTGTGTGTGTGAGAGGGTTACAGTGTGTGTGTGAGAGGGGGTTACAGTGTGTGTGTGAGAGAGAGGGGGTTACAGTGTGTGTGTGTGAGAGGGGGTTACAGTGTGTGTGTGTGAGAGAGGGGGTTACAGTGTGTGTGTGTGAGAGAGGGGGTTACAGTGTGTGTGTGTGAGAGAGGGGGTTACAGTGTGTGTGTGTGAGAGAGGGGGTTACAGTGTGTGTGTGTGAGAGAGGGGGTTACAGTGTGTGTGTGAGAGGGGGTTACAGTGTGTGTGTGTGAGAGGGGGTTACAGTGTGTGTGTGAGAGGGGGTTACAGTGTGTGTGTGAGAGGGGGTTACAGTGTGTGTGTGAGAGGGGGTTACAGTGTGTGTGTGAGAGGGGGTTACAGTGTGTGTGTGAGAGGGAGAGGGGGTTACAGGGTGTGTGAGGGAGAGGGAGTTACAGGGTGTGTGTGAGGGGGTTACAGTGTGTGTGTGTGTGTGTGTGAGAGGGGGTTACAGTGTGTGAGATGGAGAGGGGGTTACAGTGTGTGAGATGGAGAGGGGGTTACAGTGTGTGAGATGGGGAGGGGGTTACAGTGTGTGAGATGGGGAGGGGGTTACAGTGTGTGTGTGTGAGGGGGTTACAGTGTGTGTGTGTGAGAGGGGGTTACAGTGTGTGTGTGAGAGGGAGAGGGGGTTACAGTGTGTGTGTGTGAGGGGGTTACAGTGTGTGTGTGTGTGTGTGAGAGGGTGTTACAGTGTGTGAGATGGAGAGGGGGTTACAGTGTGTGTGTGAGAGAGGGGGTTACAGTGTGTGAGATGGAGAGGGGGTTACAGTGTGTGTGTGTGAGAGAGGGGGTTACAGTGTGTGTGTGAGGGGGTTACAGTGTGTGTGTGAGGGGGTTACAGTGTGTGTGAGAGGGGGTTACAGTGTGTGTGAGAGGGGGTTACAGGGTGTGTGTGAGGGGGTTACAGGGTGTGTGTGAGGGGGTTACAGGGTGTGTGTGAGGGGGTTACAGTGTGTGTGTGAGGGGGTTACAGTGTGTGTGAGAGAGGGGGTTACAGTGTGTGTGAGAGAGGGGGTTACAGTGTGTGTGAGAGAGGGGGTTACAGTGTGTGTGTGAGAGGGGGTTACAGTGTGTGTGTGAGAGGGGGTTACAGTGTGTGTGTGAGAGGGGGTTACAGTGTGTGTGTGAGAGGGGGTTACAGTGTGTGTGTGAGAGGGGGTTACAGTGTGTGTGTGAGAGGGGGTTACAGTGTGTGTGTGAGAGGGGGTTACAGTGTGTGTGTGAGAGGGGGTTACAGTGTGTGTGTGAGAGGGGGTTACAGTGTGTGTGTGAGAGAGAGGCGGTTACAGTGTGTGTGTGTGAGAGAGGGGGTTACAGTGTGTGAGATGGAGAGGGGATTATAGTGTGTGTGTGAGAGGGGGTTACAGTGTGTGTGTGAGAGAGAGGCGGTTACAGTGTGTGTGTGTGAGAGAGGGGGTTACAGTGTGTGAGATGGAGAGGGGGTTACAGTGTGTGTGTGAGAGAGAGGCGGTTACAGTGTGTGTGAGTGAGAGGGGGTTACAGTGTGTGTGAGAGAGAGGGGGTTACAGTGTGTGTGTGTGAGAGAGGGGGTTACAGTGTGTGAGAGAGGGAGGGGGTTACAGTGTGTGAGAGAGAGAGGGGGTTACAGTGTGTGTGTGAGAGGGGGTTACAGTGTGTGTGAGAGGGGGTTACAGTGTGTGTGAGAGGGGGTTACAGTGTGTGTGAGAGGGGGTTACAGTGTGTGAGAGAGAGAGGGGGTTACAGTGTGTGAGAGAGAGAGGGGGTTACAGTGTGTGAGAGAGAGAGGGGGTTACAGTGTGTGTGTGAGAGGGGGTTACAGTGTGTGTGTGAGAGGGGGTTACAGTGTGTGTGTGAGAGGGGGTTACAGTGTGTGTGAGAGGGGGTTACAGTGTGTGTGAGAGGGGGTTACAGTGTGTGTGAGAGGGGGTTACAGTGTGTGTGTGTGAGAGAGGGGGTTACAGTGTGTGAGAGAGGGGGTTACAGTGTGTGAGAGAGGGGGTTACAGTGTGTGAGAGAGGGGGTTACAGTGTGTGTGAGAGGGGGTTACAGTGTGTGAGAGAGAGAGGGGGTTACAGTGTGTGAGAGAGAGAGGGGGTTACAGTGTGTGTGTGAGAGGGGGTTACAGTGTGTGTGAGAGGGGGTTACAGTGTGTGTGTGAGGGGGTTACAGTGTGTGAGAGAGAGAGGGGGTTACAGTGTGTGAGAGAGAGAGGGGGTTACAGTGTGTGAGAGAGAGAGGGGGTTACAGTGTGTGAGAGAGAGAGGGGTTTACAGTGTGTGAGAGAGAGAGGGGGTTACAGTGTGTGTGTGAGAGAGAGGCGGTTACAGTGTGTGTGTGTGTGTGAGAGAGGGGGTTACAGTGTGTGTGTGTGAGGGGGTTACAGTGTGTGTGTGAGAGGGGGTTACAGGGTGTGTGTGAGAGGGGGTTACAGGGTGTGTGTGAGAGGGGGTTACAGTGTGTGTGTGAGAGGGAGAGGGGGTTACAGTGTGTGTGTGTGAGAGAGGGGGTTACAGTGTGTGTGAGAGAGGGGGTTACAGTGTGTGTGAGAGAGGGGGTTACAGTGTGTGTGTGAGAGGGGGTTACAGTGTGTGTGTGAGAGGGGGTTACAGTGTGTGTGTGAGGGAGAGGGGGTTACAGTGTGTGTGTGAGAGGGGGTTACAGTGTGTGTGTGAGAGGGGGTTACAGTGTGTGTGTGTGAGGGGGTTACAGTGTGTGTGTGTGAGGGGGTTACAGTGTGTGTGTGTGTGAGGGGGTTACAGTGTGTGTGTGAGAGGGGGTTACAGTGCGTGTGTGAGAGGGGGTTACAGTGCGTGTGTGAGAGGGGGTTACAGTGCGTGTGTGAGAGGGGGTTACAGCGCGTGTGTGAGAGGGTGTTACAGCGTGTGTGTGAGAGGGGGTTACAGCGCGTGTGTGAGAGGGGGTTACAGCGCGTGTGTGAGAGGGGGTTACAGCGCGTGTGTGAGAGGGGGTTACAGCGTGTGTGTGAGAGGGGGTTACAGCGTGTGTGTGAGAGGGGGTTACAGCGTGTGTGTGAGAGGGGGTTACAGCGTGTGTGTGAGAGGGGGTTACAGCGTGTGTGTGAGAGGGGGTTACAGCGTGTGTGTGAGAGGGGGTTACAGCGTGTGTGTGAGAGGGGGTTACAGCGTGTGTGTGAGAGGGGGTTACAGCGTGTGTGTGAGAGGGGGTTACAGTGTGTGTGTGAGAGGGGGTTACAGTGTGTGTGTGAGAGGGTTACAGTGTGTGTGTGAGAGGGGGTTACAGTGTGTGTGTGAGAGAGAGGGGGTTACAGTGTGTGTGTGTGAGAGGGGGTTACAGTGTGTGTGTGTGAGAGAGGGGGTTACAGTGTGTGTGTGTGAGAGAGGGGGTTACAGTGTGTGTGTGTGAGAGAGGGGGTTACAGTGTGTGTGTGTGAGAGAGGGGGTTACAGTGTGTGTGTGAGAGGGGGTTACAGTGTGTGTGTGAGAGGGGGTTACAGTGTGTGTGTGTGAGAGGGGGTTACAGTGTGTGTGTGAGAGGGGGTTACAGTGTGTGTGTGAGAGGGGGTTACAGTGTGTGTGTGAGAGGGGGTTACAGTGTGTGTGTGAGAGGGGGTTACAGTGTGTGTGTGAGAGGGAGAGGGGGTTACAGTGTGGGTGTGTGAGGGAGAGGGAGTTACAGGGTGTGTGTGAGGGGGGTTACAGGGTGTGTGTGTGAGGGGGTTACAGTGTGTGTGTGTGTGTGTGAGAGGGGGTTACAGTGTGTGAGATGGAGAGGGGGTTACAGTGTGTGAGATGGGGAGGGGGTTACAGTGTGTGAGATGGGGAGAGGGTTACAGTGTGTGTGTGTGAGGGGGTTACAGTGTGTGTGTGTGAGAGGGGGTTACAGTGTGTGTGTGAGAGGGAGAGGGGGTTACAGTGTGTGTGTGTGAGGGGGTTACAGTGTGTGTGTGTGTGTGTGAGAGGGTGTTACAGTGTGTGAGATGGAGAGGGGGTTACAGTGTGTGTGTGAGAGAGGGGGTTACAGTGTGTGAGATGGAGAGGGGGTTACAGTGTGTGTGTGTGAGAGAGGGGGTTACAGTGTGTGTGTGTGAGAGAGGGGGTTACAGTGTGTGTGTGAGGGGGTTACAGTGTGTGTGAGAGGGGGTTACAGTGTGTGTGAGAGGGGGTTACAGGGTGTGTGTGAGGGGGTTACAGGGTGTGTGTGAGGGGGTTACAGGGTGTGTGTGAGGGGGTTACAGTGTGTGTGTGAGGGGGTTACAGTGTGTGTGAGGGGGTTACAGTGTGTGTGAGGGGGTTACAGTGTGTGTGAGAGAGGGGGTTACAGTGTGTGTGAGAGAGGGGGTTACAGTGTGTGTGAGAGAGGGGGTTACAGTGTGTGTGTGAGAGGGGGTTACAGTGTGTGTGTGAGAGGGGGTTACAGTGTGTGTGTGAGAGGGGGTTACAGTGTGTGTGTGAGAGGGGGTTACAGTGTGTGTGTGAGAGGGGGTTACAGTGTGTGTGTGAGAGAGAGGCGGTTACAGTGTGTGTGTGTGAGAGAGGGGGTTACAGTGTGTGAGATGGAGAGGGGATTATAGTGTGTGTGTGAGAGGGGGTTACAGTGTGTGTGTGAGAGAGAGGCGGTTACAGTGTGTGTGTGTGAGAGAGGGGGTTACAGTGTGTGAGATGGAGAGGGGGTTACAGTGTGTGTGTGAGAGAGAGGCGGTTACAGTGTGTGTGAGTGAGAGGGGGTTACAGTGTGTGTGAGAGAGAGGGGGTTACAGTGTGTGTGTGTGAGAGAGGGGGTTACAGTGTGTGAGAGAGGGAGGGGGTTACAGTGTGTGAGAGAGAGAGGGGGTTACAGTGTGTGTGTGAGAGGGGGTTACAGTGTGTGTGAGAGGGGGTTACAGTGTGTGTGAGAGGGGGTTACAGTGTGTGTGAGAGGGGGTTACAGTGTGTGTGAGAGGGGGTTACAGTGTGTGAGAGAGAGAGGGGGTTACAGTGTGTGAGAGAGAGAGGGGGTTACAGTGTGTGAGAGAGAGAGGGGGTTACAGTGTGTGTGTGAGAGGGGGTTACAGTGTGTGTGTGAGAGGGGGTTACAGTGTGTGTGTGAGAGGGGGTTACAGTGTGTGTGTGAGAGGGGGTTACAGTGTGTGTGTGAGAGGGGGTTACAGTGTGTGTGAGAGGGGGTTACAGTGTGTGTGAGAGGGGGTTACAGTGTGTGTGTGTGAGAGAGGGGGTTACAGTGTGTGAGAGAGGGGGTTACAGTGTGTGAGAGAGGGGGTTACAGTGTGTGTGAGAGGGGGTTACAGTGTGTGAGAGAGAGAGGGGGTTACAGTGTGTGAGAGAGAGAGGGGGTTACAGTGTGTGTGTGAGAGGGGGTTACAGTGTGTGTGAGAGGGGGTTACAGTGTGTGTGAGAGGGGGTTACAGTGTGTGTGTGAGGGGGTTACAGTGTGTGAGAGAGAGAGGGGGTTACAGTGTGTGAGAGAGAGAGGGGGTTACAGTGTGTGAGAGAGAGAGGGGGTTACAGTGTGTGAGAGAGAGAGGGGTTTACAGTGTGTGAGAGAGAGAGGGGGTTACAGTGTGTGTGTGAGAGGGGGTTACAGTGTGTGTGAGAGAGGGGGTTACAGTGTGTGTGTGTGAGAGAGGGGGTTACAGTGTGTGTGAGAGGGGGTTACAGTGTGTGAGAGAGAGGGGGTTACAGTGTGTGAGAGAGAGAGGGGGTTACAGTGTGTGTGAGAGGGGGTTACAGTGTGTGTGAGAGGGGGTTACAGTGTGTGTGAGAGGGGGTTACAGTGTGTGTGTGAGAGAGGGGGTTACAGTGTGTGTGTGAGAGGGGGTTACAGTGTGTGTGTGAGAGGGGGTTACAGTGTGTGTGTGTGTGTGAGAGAGGGGGTTACAGTGTGTGTGTGTGAGAGGGGGTTACAGTGTGTGTGTGTGAGAGGGGGTTACAGTGTGTGTGTGAGAGGGTGTTACAGTGTGTGAGATGGAGAGGGGGTTACAGTGTGTGTGAGAGAGGGGGTTACAGTGTGTGAGAGGGAGAGGGGGTTACAGTGTGTGTGTGAGAGGGGGTTACAGTGTGTGTGAGAGGGAGAGTGGGTTACAGTGTGTGTGTGAGAGAGAGGGGGTTACAGTGTGTGTGTGAGAGGGGGTTACAGTGTGTGTGTGTGAGGGGGTTACAGTGTGTGTGTGAGAGGGGGTTACAGTGTGTGTGTGAGAGAGAGGGGGTTACAGTGTGTGAGAGGGAGAGGGGTTTACAGTGTGTGTGTGTGAGAGGGGGTTACAGTGTGTGTGTGAGAGGGGGTTACTGTGTGTGTGAGAGGGGGTTACTGTGTGTGAGATGGAGAGGGGGTTACAGTGTGTGAGAGAGAGGGGGTTACAGTGTGTGTGTGAGAGGGGGTTACAGTGTGTCTGCCGTGAGGGTCAGTGGACTGTGGTTAGTGTGTGTGGATGTCACAGGTTGAACGGGCGAGGGGGTTTGGCTTTTTGTCCCTGTCTCTGACACGGGCGGAGGGGGGGAATGGTTGTGCGCTGGCGTCTGATACACTCTCGCCCACGTGAGACACTGCAGTGACTGAATGTGAGGGTCCTGTGTGAGGGTCACACTGATTCAGTGTTCGAGGCACCAAACCAGGGGGAGTGACGTGTATGGGTTCTGAATCAGGGGCCCGGGACGGGGGGGGGCAGAGAATTAACTCGGGTTCACAAAACACAGTGCAGCACGGTAGCATTGTGGATAGCACAATTGCTTCACAGCTCCAGGGTCCCGGGTTCGATACCCGGCTCGGGTCACTGTCTGTGCGGAGTCTGCACATCCTCCCCGTGTGTGCGTGGGTTTCCTCCGGGTGCTCCGGTTTCCTCCCACAGTCCAAAGACGCGCAGGTTAGGTGGATTGGGAATGATAAATTGCCCTTAAGTGTTCAAAATTTCCCTTAGTGTTGGGTGGGGTTACTGGGTTATGGGGTTAGGGTGGAGGTGTGGACCTTGGGTAGGGTGCTCTTTCCAAGAGCCGGTGCAGACTCGATGGGCCGAATGGCCTCCTTCTGCACTGTAAATTCGATGATCTATGTTATGATGACGTGGGACACAGAAAGGGTAAACGTCTTCCTTGGATTTTGATAGAAAACCTTGCCTGACTCGGATGGTGGAACCTTGAAATATCTTTGTGCTGGGTTGCGCGCGTGGCGAGCTGGAGTTGTTGGTTTATTGCGTGCCACCTACACCAGCTGGATCGTTGCCCGAGTGGACCCTGCGCTGCAAAGGGTATTGGCATGTTTGGCAACAGAAGGGAAGTGTGTGGGCAAATTCACCCGGTCATCTTGGTGGCTGTTGTTATCTTTTGTGGTTGGGGGTGTGGGAAGAAAGGTTCTCTGTAGTTTGTGACGCGACGCGCACAGGGCATGTTGGTACCAGCCCTGTCTGTCAGTCTGTCAGCCCCACTCTCTGCCAAATCCTGCCGTTCCCAGCCTCTGAACTTCAACTGCTTTGAGGAGGAATGGAATTGTGTTTAAATATCGGCTCGTCGTTCAGTGCTGTTGCTCTGTGACCTGTGTCACCCTCGTGTGTTGCTTCGAGTTCGGCTGTTGGTGTGAAAATAGGCAACAGGAGGAGGTCCCATTCAGCCCCTTCTCCAGCCTGTTACACGGGAACAGGGGGAGACCCCATTCATCCCCTTCTCCAGCCTGTTACACAGGAACAGGAGGAGGTCCCATTCAGCCCCTTCTCCAGCCCGTTACACAGGAACAGGCGGAGGCCCCATTCAGCCCCTTCTCCAGCCTGTTACACGGGAACAGGAGGAGGCCCCATTCAGCCCCTTCTCCAGCCTGTTACACAGGGTCAGGAGGAGGCCCCATTCAGCCCCTTCTCTAGCCTGTTACACAGGGTCAGGAGGAGGCGCCATTCAGCCCCTTCTCCAGCCCGTTACACAGGAACAGGAGGAGGCCCCATTCAGCCCCTTCTCCAGCCTATTACACAGGAACAGGAGGAGGCCCCATTCAGCCCCTTCTCCGGCCTGTTACACAGGAACAGGAGGAGGCCCCATTCAGCCCCTTCTCCAGCCTGTTACACAGGAACAGGAGGAGGCCCCATTCAGCCCCTTCTCCAGCCTGTTACACAGGAACAGGAGGAGGCCCCATTCAGCCCCTTCTCCAGCCTGTTACACAGGAACAGGAGGAGGCCCCATTCAGCCCCTTCTCCAGCCTGTTACACAGGAACAGGAGGAGACCCCATTCAGCCCCTTCTCCAGCCCGTTACACGGGAACAGGAGGAGGTCCCATTCAGCCCCTTCTCCAGCCTGTTACACGGGAACAGGAGGAGACCCCATTCATCCCCTTCTCCAGCCTGTTACACAGGAACAGGAGGAGGCCCCATTCAGCCCCTTCTCCAGCCCGTTACACAGGAACAGGAGGAGGCCCCATTCAGCCCCTAATCCAGCCTGTTACCCAGGAGCAGGAGGAGGCCCCATTCAGCCCCTTCTCCAGCCCGTTACACAGGAACAGGAGGAGGCCCCATTCAGCCCCTTCTCCAGCCTATTACACAGGAACAGGAGGAGGCCCCATTCAGCCCCTTCTCCAGCCTGTTACACAGGAACAGGAGGAGGCCCCATTCAGCCCCTTCTCCAGCCTGTTACACAGGAACAGGAGGAGGCCCCATTCAGCCCCTTCTCCAGCCTGTGCACCGTAAGCTCTGGAATTCACTCCCTAAATCGCTCGTGCTGTGTATACCCCTCCATGTCAAACTTGCTTCAATTTAACTTGTTTAAGGTGCCGTTTTTCTGCACAAGAGGAGAACTCTGAGCAGGAGGGGGCCCATTTGGCCCCTCGAGCCTGTTCTGCTGTCAAATACAATGGACGCTGATCAGCGTGCGCCTCGCCTCCACATTACCGCGCGCGCCCCGTAACCCTCAATTCCCCTCGGCGTCCAACAAATCTCCAGTCTCGAACATTCTCAGCGACTCAGCTCCCGAAGTTCTCTGGCGGCTCGGGAATTCCTAAGATGCAGCAGGAGTGAAGAGATTTGTTGGGACACACCCGTTTCCAAAGATACGCAGGTTGGGTGGGGATGCGGCGGAGGGGGGGGAAGGTATGGTGCGATTTCAAAATGGCGGCTCGCGCACTCGGTTCCTGAGGTTAGTTAAGAGTCAGTCGCATTGCTCTGTGGGTCTGGAGTCGCACGTAGGCCGGGCCAGCTCTGGGCGGCCGAGAGTGGCTTTTTAATCATCGCCGGGTTTCTCTGTAGGAAGAGTGAGGAATGGCGAAGGGGGGGGGGGGGGGGGGGGGGGGGGGGTGGGGGTTTAAACCTGGGCCGTCACCCGCCCAATCTGTCTCCCTCGGCAGAGGCCGGGTGCTGATGTCGGGTCGTCGCCCTGGCTTCCCACGGGGCGTGGCGGGTGGGGGCTTGCTGTGGGCAAACGGCTGCCGTCTTTCCCACGCTGCCCAGCCGCAGCCGAGCCTGAGGAGGTGGGCCCTTGGCTTGGCGCCCTGGAGTGGGGCGTCCCGGGATTGCGAAATGGGAAGTTCGTTTTCGTCTCCAGTTTTTATTATTATTTTTTTTGAACGACGACTCCCCATTTCATTCCAGTCCCGGCACGACATGAGGGGCAAGCCGGGACATGTGGACACCTAGGCGTGTCCCTGAGCACAAGGCCCCGTACTATTGCTCCTGTTCGAAGAGACTGAGGTGGGGGGGAGGGAGGGGGGAGAGAGAGAGAGAGAGAGAGAGAGCGACAATCTGTCCCTCCGAGATCTCCCAGCTCCTTCACATCCTCGGCTCCCGTTCAGCTGAAGGAATGTCTGGAATGTTCCGCCCACCCCGATGACTGACTGACAAGCTTGCTTGAAAAGCTGAGGAGCGGGGTAAGGCTAGGTGTTGGTGCTTTGCATGCTGGGACTTGCCATCGGGGGCACAGGGCCAGAGGGCTGAACCCTTGTCCCCGGGTTTCGTTACCTCCAGGCCCGACTGTTTCAACACCCCCCCTGGCAGACCTCTTCTTTTCTCTTCCACCCTCCCAAGCTCCCCGCCATCAGGGACGTGTCTCCATCGAATCCCTGTTCTCCCATCACCCTCTCTGCTGCATTATTGACATTTGGCCTTCGTCAAGAAGGCCTCCATTTTGAAAATTCTGGTCCTTGCTTTCAAAGTAGTCCATGGTTCTCTCTGCTCATAATCTTGGTGACCTCCAGCCCCCTACAAACCTCCCTATCCCTGTAACCTCCTCCAACCCTCCCTATCTCTGTAACCTCCTCCAGCCCCGACAACCCTCCCTATCTCTGTAACTTCCTCCAGCCCCCTACACCCCTCCCTATCCCTGTAACCTCCTCCAACCCTCCCTATCTCTGTAACCTCCTCCAGCCCCCTACAACCCTCCCTATCTCTGTAACCTCCTACATGCTCTACAACCCTCCCTATCTCTGTAACCTCCTACATGCTCTACACCCCTCCCTATCTCTGTAACCTCCTCCAGCCCCTACAACCCTCCCTATCTCTGTAACCTCCTCCAGTCCCCTACAACGCTCCCTATCTCTGTAACCTCCTCCAGTCCCCTACAACCCTCCCTAACTCTGTAACCTCCTCCAGTCCCCTACAACCCTCCCTATCTCTGTAACCTCCTCCAGTCCCCTACACCCCTCCCTATCTCTGTAACCTCCTCCAGCGTCTAGAACCCTCCCTATCTCTGTAACCTCCTCCAGCCCCTACATCCCTCCCCATCTCTGTAACCTCCTCCAGCCCCTACAACCCTCCCTATCTCTGTAACCTCCTCGAGTCCCCACAACCCTCCCTATCTCTGCAACCTCCTACAGCCCTCCCTATCTCTGTAACCTCCTCCAGCCCGCACAACCCTCCCTTTCTCTGTAACCTCCTACAGCCCCTACACCCCTCCCTATCTCTGTAACCTCCTCCAGCCCCTACAACACTCCCTCTCTCTGTAACCTCCTCCAGCCCCTACAACCCTCCCTATCTCTGTAACCTCCTCCAGCCCCTACAACCCTCCCTATCTCTGTAACCTCCTCCCGCCCTACAACCCTCCCTCTCTCTGTAACCTCCTCCAGTCCCTACAACCCTCCCTATCTCTGTAACCTCCTCCAGCCCCTACGACCCTCCCTATCTCTGTAACCTCCTCCAGCCCCTACGACCCTCCCTATCTCTGTAACCTCCTCCAGCCCCTACGACCCTCCCTATCTCTGTAACCTCCTCCAGCCCTGACAACCCTCCCTATCTCGGAGCTTCTCCAAACAAAGAACAAAGAAATGTACAGCACAGGAACAGGCCCTTCGGCCCTCTAAGCCCGTGCCGACCATGCTGCCCGTCTAAACTACAATCTTCTACACTTCCTGGGTCCGTATCCCTCTATTCCCGTCCTATTCATGTATTTGTCAAGACGCCCCTTAAATGTCACTATCGTCCCTGCTTCCACCACCTCCTCCGGTAGCGAGTTCCAGGCACCCACTACCCTCTGTATAAAAAAACCTGCCTCGGACATCTCCTCTAAACCTTGCCCCTCGCACCTTAAACCTATGCCCCCTAGTAATTGACCCCTCTACCCTGGGAAAAAGCCTCTGACTATCCACTCTGTCTATGCCCCTCATAATTTTGTAGACCTCTATCAGGTCGCCCCTCAACCTCCGTCGTTCCAGTGAGAACAAACCGAGTTTATTCAACCGCTCCTTATAGCTAATGCCCTCCATACCAGGCAACATTCTGGTAAATCTCTTCTGCACCCTCTCTAAAGCCTCCACATCCTTCTGGTAGTGTGGCGACCAGAATTGAACACTGTACGCCAAGTGTGGCCTAACTAAGGTTCTACACAGCTGCAACACGACTTGCCAATTCTTATACTCAGTGCCCCGGCCAATGAAGGCAAGCATGCCGTATGCCTTCTTGACTACCTTCTCCACCTGTGTCGCCCCTTTCAGTAACCTGTGGACCTGCACACCTAGATCTCTCTGACTGTCAATACTCTTGAGGGTTCTACCATTCACTGTATATTCCCTACCTGCATTAGACCTTCCAAAATGTATTACCTCACATTTGTCCGGATTAAACTCCATCTGCCATCTCTCCGCCCAAGTCTCCAAACGATCTAAATCCTGCTGTATCCTCTGACAGTCCTCATCGCTATCCGCAATTCCACCAACCTTTGTGTCGTCTGCAAACGTACTAATCAGACCAGTTACATTTTCCTCCAAATCATTTATGTATACTACAAACAGCAAAGGTCCCAGCACTGATCCCTGTGGAACACCACTGGTCACAGCCCTCCAATTAGAAAAGCATCCCTCCATTGCTACCCTCTGCCTTCTATGACCGAGCCAGTTCTGTATCCATTTTGCCAGCTCACCTCTGATCCAATTCTGGCCCCCGCTCCACCATTGGTGGCTGTGCCTTCAGCTTCCTGGGCTCCCGAGTTCTGGAATTTCCACCACTTCCCTCCCTAAGCCACATTCTCTGTTCAGGTAAACCGTCCTCTTTGGCCCAGCTTGTGGTCACCTGCCCAAATGTCACCAGATGGATGTGGGGCCTTCCATTTCTGTCTGGTACAGACACCCATTAAAGATCCCGGGCAGCAGACCAGGCGCCCGCTTTGTATCGGCCCCGTCGCTCCCAGCCAATCCTGTTGAAATGTTACTCGCCGAACACCCTGGGGACGAGAGAGAGAGAGAGAGTGCGGGCAGGCCCCCCCTCCCCCAGTCCACACAGCTCTATCCCAGTTTCCCCACCAATCTGTATCCCCTCGAGTACCCACCTTTCGAAATCGTTGATCGCCTCCCCTTCGGCCCATCGCTCGCCCCGGCATCTCCTCCCTGCTGACGAGGACGTACGCGTGTAGGAGCAGACGTCGGGCCATTCGGCCCATCGAGTCTGCTGCGCCACTCAATGAGACGGCGGCTGATCCGATCTGATAAATCCTCAGCTCCACTTTACCCCGTAGCCCCTCGATCCCCTGACTCATGACCCCCCCCCCCACCCCCCCCCCCCCCCTTCGCTGCGTTTGGGGGGCAGAAGAAAAAAACTCTTCCTGAATTCCACACCCCCCCCCCCCCCCCCCAACCGTGTACCTCCGTCGCGTCCCCTCCCCCACCTTGCAGGATCCTTGTACTGTTGGCTAATGGGGAGCAACATGTCTTTGACCAGATCGAAACCTGCTGTAATCTCGTTCGCACCCCCCTCCCCACCCCCGCCCCTGCCAGATCTGTGTCTGTGTCTGTGTCTGTGTCTGTGTCTGTGTCTGTGTCTGTGTCTGTGTCTGTGTCTGTGTCTGTGTCTGTGTCTGTGTGTGTGTGTGTGTGTGTGTGTGTGTGTCAGTCACACACTGTTGTACACTCTCGACGAAGTGTACAAGGAGCCTAAGGGCCTTGTGAGAAAACAGTGTGTCTATGAAATGCAGCGTTTCCTTCGGAATGTGTGGAATGCTGAACAGCACTCGCTCCCAGGGGTCACGGCGATATCTGATTAAAGCAAGAACATTGACTCGAAACAGGGTTTAAAAAAACAAGCCCCAGCCCTTTCCACTGTGAGTGCGTGTATGTGTGTGTGTCTCTCTCTCTCTCTCTCTCTCTCTCTCGCTGAGGGCCCACTGTTCGTCAGGTCTCAGACCGGCTAAAGTGCAGGAGTTGCCTCTGCCTCCTGGGCTAGAACGCTCGGGAGCCTGTGACCAGCAGCGACGGGTGAGGCTCTGGGAGCAGGGAGGCCCACTGTGACTGCCGCAACCTCGGACCCGCCCGAAAAACACACTGCACGGCCGATTAAAGTACTTTTCCCAGGCCTGGTCACAGGGGGCAGATCCACCCGAGGCAAGCTCGCACTATCGGAGACAGTGATTTCAGTGTGAGAGCCCGGGTGTGAAGGAACACTCCTTTAATAGTGATTTCAGTGTGTGAGAGCCCGGGTGTGAAGGAACACTCCTTTAATAGTGATTTCAGTGTGTGAGAGCCCGGGTGTGAAGGAACACTCCTTTAATAGTGATTTCAGTGTGTGAGAGTCCGGGTGTGAAGGAACACTCCTTTAATAGTGATTTCAGTGTGTGTGAGCCCGAGTGTGAAGGAACACTCCTTTAATAGTGATTTCAGTGTGTGTGAGCCCGGGTGTGAAGGAACACTCCTTTAATAGTGATTTCAGTGTGTGTGAGCCCGGGTGTGAAGGAACACTCCTTTAATAGTGATTTCAGTGTGTGTGAGCCCGGGTGTGAAGGAACACTCCTTTAATAGTGATTTCAGTGTGTGTGAGCCCGGGTGTGAAGGAACACTCCTTTAATAGTGATTTCAGTGTGTGTGTGAGCCCGGGTGTGAAGGAACACTCCTTTAATAGTGATTTCAGTGTGTGTGAGCCCGGGTGTGAAGGAACAGTCCTTTAATAGTGATTTCAGTGTGAGAGCCCGGGTGTGAAGGAACACTCCTTTAATAGTGATTTCAGTGTGTGTGAGCCCGGGTGTGAAGGAACACTCCTTTAATAGTGATTTCAGTGTGAGAGCCCGGGTGTGAAGGAACACTCCTTTAATAGTGATTTCAGTGTGAGAGCCCGGGTGTGAAGGAACACTCCTTTAATAGTGATTTCAGTGTGTGTGAGCCCGGGTGTGAAGGAACACTCCTTTAATAGTGATTTCAGTGTGAGAGCCCGGGTGTGAAGGAACACTCCTTTAATAGTGATTTCAGTGTGTGTGAGCCCGAGTGTGAAGGAACACTCCTTTAATAGTGATTTCAGTGTGAGAGCCCGGGTGTGAAGGAACACTCCTTTAATAGTGATTTCAGTGTGAGAGCCCGGGTGTGAAGGAACACTCCTTTAATAGTGATTTCAGTGTGTGTGAGCCCGGGTGTGAAGGAACACTCCTTTAATAGTGATTTCAGTGTGAGAGCCCGGGTGTGAAGGAACACTCCTTTAATAGTGATTTCAGTGTGTGTGAGCCCGAGTGTGAAGGAACACTGCTTTAATAGTGATTACAGTGTGTGTGTGAGCCTGGGTGTGAAGGAACACTCCTTTAATAGTGATTTCAGTGAGTGTGAGCCCGGGTGTGAAGGAACACTCCTTTAATAGTGATTTCAGTTTGTGTGAGAGCCCGGGTGTGAAGGAACACTCCTTTAATAGTGATTTCAGTGTGTGTGAGCCCGGGTGTGAAGGAACACTCCTTTAATAGTGATTTCAGTGTGTGTGAGCCCGGGTGTGAAGGAACACTCCTTTAATAGTGATTTCAGTGTGTGTGTGAGCCCGGGTTTGAAGGAACACTCCTTTAATAGTGATTTCAGTGTGTGTGAGCCCGGGTGTGAACGAACACTCCTTTAATAGTGATTTCAGTGTGTGTGAGAGCCCGGGTGTGAAGGAACACTACTTTAATAGTGATTTCAGTGTGTGTGAGCCCGGGTGTGAAGGAACACTCCTTTAATAGTGATTTCAGTGTGTGAGAGCCCGGGTGTGAAGGAACACTCCTTTAATAGTGATTTCAGTGTGTGTGAGCCCGGGTGTGAAGGAACACTCCTTGAATAGTGATTTCAGTGGGTGAGAGCCCGGGTGTGAAGGAACACTCCTTTAATAGTGATTTCAGTATGTGTGAGAGCCCGGGTGTGAAGGAACACTCCTTTAATAGTGATTTCAGTGTGTGAGAGCCCGGGTGTGAAGGAACACTCCTTTAATAGTGATTTCAGTGTGTGTGAGAGCCCGGGTGTGAAGGAACACTCCTTTAATAGTGATTTCAGTGTGTGTGAGCCTGGGTGTGAAGGAACACTCCTTTAATAGTGATTTCAGTGTGTGTGAGCCTGGGTGTGTAGGAACACTCCTTTAATAGTGATTTCAGTGTGTGTGAGCCTGGGTGTGTAGGAACACTCCTTTAATAGTGATTTCAGTGTGTGTGAGAGCCCGGGTGTGAAGGAACACTCCTTTTAATAGTGATTTCAGTGTGTGTGTGCCCGGGTGTGAAGGAACACGCCTTGAATAGTGATTTCAGTGTGTGTGAGAGCCCGGGTGTGAAGGAACACTCCTTTAATAGTGATTTCAGTGTGTGTGTGAGCCCGGGTGTGAAGGAACACTCCTTTAATAGTGATTTCAGTGTGTGTGTGAGCCCGGGTGTGAAGGAACACTCCTTTAATAGTGATTTCAGTGTGTGTGAGAGCCCGGGTGTGAAGGAACACTCCTTTAATAGTGATTTCAGTGTGTGTGAGCCCGGGTGTGAAGGAACACTCCTTTAATAGTGATTTCAGTGTGTGTGAGAGCCCGGGTGTGAAGGAACACTCCTTTAATAGTGATTTCAGTGTGTGTGTGAGCCCGGGTGTGAAGGAACACTCCTTTAATAGTGATTTCAGTGTGTGTGTGCCCGGGTGTGAAGGAACACGCCTTGAATAGTGATTTCAGTGTCTGTGAGTCTGGGTGTGAAGGAACACTCCTTTAATAGTGATTTCAGTGTGTGTGAGCCCGGGTGTGAAGGAACACTCCTTTAATAGTGATTTCAGTGTGTGAGAGTCTGGGTGTGTAGGAACACTCCTTTAATAGTGATTTCAGTGTGAGCCCGGGTGTGAAGGAACACTCCTTTAATAGTGGTTTCAGTGTGTGTGTGAGCCCGGGTGTGAAGGAACACTCCTTTAATAGTGGTTTCAGTGTGTGTGTGAGCCCGGGTGTGAAGGAACACTCCTTTAATAGTGATTTCAGTGTGAGAGCGCCCGGGGGTGAAGGAACACTCCTTTAATAGTGATTTCAGTGTGTGAGAGTCTGGGTGTGTAGGAACACTCCTTTAATAGTGATTTCAGTGTGTGTGAGCCCAGGTGTGAAGGAACACTCCTTTAATAGTGATTTCAGTCAGAGAGAGCCCGGGTGTGAAGGAACACTCCTTTAATAGTGATTTCAGTGTGTGTGAGCCCGGGTGTGAAGGAACACGCCTTTAATAGTGATTTCACTGTGAGAGCCCGGGTGTGAAGGAATACGCCTTTAATAGTGATTTCAGTGTGTGTGAGCCCGGGTGTGAACACTCCTTTAATAGTGATTTCAGTGTGTGTGAGCCCGGGTGTGAAGGAACACGCCTTTAATAGTGATTTCAGTGTGTGAGAGCCCGGGTGTGAAGGAACACTCCTTTGATAGTGATTTCAGTGTGTGAGTCTGGGTGTGAAGGAACACTCCTTTAATTGTGATTTCAGTGTGTGTGAGCCCGGGTGTGAAGGAACACTCCTTTAATAGTGATTTCAGTGTGTGTGTGAGCCCGGGTGTGAAGGAACACTCCTTTAATAGTGATTTCAGTGTGTGTGTGCCCGGGTGTGAAGGAACACTCCTTTTAATAGTGATTTCAGTGTGTGTGTGCCCGGGTGTGAAGGAACACGCCTTGAATAGTGATTTCAGTGTGTGTGAGAGCCCGGGTGTGAAGGAACACGCCTTGAATAGTGATTTCAGTATGTCTGAGAGCCCGGGTGTGAAGGAACACTCCTTTAATAGTGATTTCAGTGTGTGTGTGAGTCTGGGTGTGAAGGAACACTCCTTTAATTGTGATTTCAGTGTGTGAGAGCCCGGGTGTGAAGGAACACTCCTTTTAATAGTGATTTCAGTGTGTGTGTGCCCGGGTGTGAAGGAACACGCCTTGAATAGTGATTTCAGTGTGTGTGAGAGCCCGGGTGTGAAGGAACACTCCTTTAATAGTGATTTCAGTGTGTGTGTGAGCCCGGGTGTGAAGGAACACTCCTTTAATAGTGATTTCAGTGTGTGTGTGAGCCCGGGTGTGAAGGAACACTCCTTTAATAGTGATTTCAGTGTGTGTGAGCCCGGGTGTGAAGGAACACTCCTTTAATAGTGATTTCAGTGTGTGTGAGAGCCCGGGTGTGAAGGAACACTCCTTTAATAGTGATTTCAGTGTGTGTGTGAGCCCGGGTGTGAAGGAACACTCCTTTAATAGTGATTTCAGTGTGTGTGTGCCCGGGTGTGAAGGAACACGCCTTGAATAGTGATTTCAGTGTCTGTGAGTCTGGGTCTGTAGGAACACTCCTTTAATAGTGATTTCAGTGTGAGCCCGGGTGTGAAGGAACACTCCTTTAATAGTGGTTTCAGTGTGTGTGTGAGCCCGGGTGTGAAGGAACACTCCTTTAATAGTGGTTTCAGTGTGTGTGTGAGCCCGGGTGTGAAGGAACACTCCTTTAATAGTGATTTCAGTGTGAGAGCGCCCGGGGGTGAAGGAACACTCCTTTAATAGTGATTTCAGTGTGTGAGAGTCTGGGTGTGTAGGAACACTCCTTTAATAGTGATTTCAGTGTGTGTGAGCCCGGGTGTGAAGGAACACGCCTTGAATAGTGATTTCAGTGTGTGTGTGAGCCCGGGTGTAAAGGAACACTCCTTTAATAGTGATTTCAGTATGTGTGAGAGCCCGGGTGTGAAGGAACACTCCTTTAATAGTGATTTCAGTGTGTGTGAGCCCTGGTGTGAAGGAACACTCCTTTAATAGTGATTTCAGTGTGTGTGTGAGCCCTGGTGTGAAGGAACACTCCTTTAATAGTGATTTCAGTGTGTGTGAGCCCGGGTGTGAAGGAACACTCCTTTAATAGTGATTTCAGTGGGTGTGTGTGAGCCCGGGTGTGAAGGAACACTCCTTTAATAGTGATTTCAGTGTGTGAGAGCCCGGGTGTGAAGGAACACTCCTTTAATAGTGATTTCAGTGTGTGAGAGTCCGGGTGTGAAGGAACACTCCTTTAATAGTGATTTCAGTGTGTGTGAGCCCGGGTGTGAAGGAACACTCCTTTAATAGTGATTTCAGTGTGTGAGAGCCCGGGTGTGAAGGAACACTCCTTTAATAGTGATTTCAGTGTGTGAGAGCCCGGGTGTGAAGGAACACTCCTTTAATAGTGATTTCAGTGTGTGTGAGCCCAGGTGTGAAGGAACACTCCTTTAATAGTGATTTCAGTGTGAGAGAGCCCGGGTGTGAAGGAACACTCCTTTAATAGTGATTTCAGTGTGTGTGAGCCCGGGTGTGAAGGAACACGCCTTTAATAGTGATTTCACTGTGAGAGCCCGGGTGTGAAGGAACACTCCTTTAATAGTGATTTCAGTTGGAGAGCCCGGGTGTGAAGGAACACGCCTTTAATAGTGATTTCACTGTGAGAGCCCGGGTGTGAAGGAATACGCCTTTAATAGTGATTTCAGTGTGTGTGAGCCCGGGTGTGAACACTCCTTTAATAGTGATTTCAGTGTGTGTGAGCCCGGGTGTGAAGGAACACGCCTTTAATAGTGATTTCAGTGTGTGAGAGCCCGGGTGTGAAGAAACACTCCTTTAATAGTGATTTCAGTGTGTGAGAGCCCGGGTGTGAAGGAACACTCCTTTAATAGTGATTTCAGTGTGTGTGTGCCCGGGTGTGAAGGAACACTCCTTTAATAGTGATTTCAGTGTGAGAGAGCCCGGGTGTGAAGGAACACTCCTTTAATAGTGATTTCAGTGTGTGTGTGAGCCCGGGTGTGAAGGAACACTCCTTTAATAGTGATTTCAGTGTGTGTGTGAGCCCGGGTGTGAAGGAACACTCCTTTAATAGTGATTTCAGTGTGTGTGAGCCTGGGTGTGAAGGAACACTCCTTTAATAGTGATTTCAGTGTGAGAGAGCCCGGGTGTGAAGGAACACTCCTTTAATAGTGATTTCAGTGTGAGAGAGCCCGGGTGTGAAGGAACACTCCTTTAATAGTGATTTCAGTGTGTGTGTGAGCCCGGGTGTGAAGGAACACTCCTTTAATAGTGATTTCAGTGTGTGTGTGAGCCCGGGTGTGAAGGAACACTCCTTTAATAGTGATTTCAGTGTGTGAGAGCCCGGGTGTGAAGGAACACTCCTTTAATAGTGATTTCAGTGTGTGTGAGCCCGGGTGTGAAGGAACACTCCTTTAATAGTGATTTCAGTGTGTGAGAGCCCGGGTGTGAAGAAACACTCCTTTAATAGTGATTTCAGTGTGTGAGCCCGGGTGTGAAGGAACACTCCTTTAATAGTGATTTCAGTGTGTGTGTGCCCGGGTGTGAAGGAACACTCCTTTAATAGTGATTTCAGTGTGTGTGTGAGCCCGGGTGTGAAGGAACACTCCTTTAATAGTGATTTCAGTGTGAGAGAGCCCGGGTGTGAAGGAACACTCCTTTAATAGTGATTTCAGTGTGAGAGAGCCCGAGTGTGAAGGAACACTCCTTTAATAGTGATTTCAGTGTGTGTGAGCCCGGGTGTGAACACTCCTTTAATAGTGATTTCAGTGTGTGTGAGCCCGGGTGTGAAGGAACACGCCTTTAATAGTGATTTCAGTGTGTGAGAGCCCGGGTGTGAAGAAACACTCCTTTAATAGTGATTTCAGTGTGTGAGCCCGGGTGTGAAGGAACACTCCTTTAATAGTGATTTCAGTGTGTGTGTGCCCGGGTGTGAAGGAACACTCCTTTAATAGTGATTTCAGTGTGAGAGAGCCCGGGTGTGAAGGAACACTCCTTTAATAGTGATTTCAGTGTGTGTGTGAGCCCGGGTGTGAAGGAACACTCCTTTAATAGTGATTTCAGTGTGTGTGTGAGCCCGGGTGTGAAGGAACACTCCTTTAATAGTGATTTCAGTGTGTGTGTGAGCCCGGGTGTGAAGGAACACTCCTTTAATAGTGATTTCAGTGTAAGAGAGCCCGGGTGTGAAGGAACACTCCTTTAATAGTGATTTCAGTGTGTGTGTGAGCCCGGGTGTGAAGGAACACTCCTTTAATAGTGATTTCAGTGTGTGTGTGAGCCCGGGTGTGAAGGAACACTCCTTTAATAGTGATTTCAGTGTGTGTGTGAGCCCGGGTGTGAAGGAACACTCCTTTAATAGTGATTTCAGTGTGTGTGTGAGCCCGGGTGTGAAGGAACACTCCTTTAATAGTGATTTCAGTGTGTGTGTGAGCCCGGGTGTGAAGGAACACTCCTTTAATAGTGATTTCAGTGTGTGTGTGAGCCCGGGTGTGAAGGAACACTCCTTTAATAGTGATTTCAGTGTGTGTGTGAGCCCGGGTGTGAAGGAACACTCCTTTAATAGTGATTTCAGTGTGTGTGTGAGCCCGGGTGTGAAGGAACACTCCTTTAATAGTGATTTCAGTGTGTGTGTGAGCCCGGGTGTGAAGGAACACTCCTTTAATAGTGATTTCAGTGTGTGTGTGAGCCCGGGTGTGAAGGAACACTCCTTTAATAGTGATTTCAGTGTGAGAGCGCCCGGGGGTGAAGGAACACTCCTTTAATAGTGATTTCAGTGTGTGTGTGAGCCCGGGTGTGAAGGAACACTGCTTTGACAGTATTATCAATACACGGAAGGATTGTCTGGTGTTGTATTGGAGTGAATCCAGACTCTGATTTGATAATAGCATTACGACAGGATATCCCATCCTGAGCTGTAAAGCTCGTTTACATCAGCCTGCTGGTCAGGGTGGAAGTCACCTAAACCCTGCTTGTGGCTGTCAGATTTTAAAGTATTGCCAGGCTAATCTAGGCATAGATATAACCAGAAAAGGCTTGTTGAACGTTTGTGAAACACTGCGATATTCGAGTCCGACACTCGCTTTTGCCGGTGCGGAGGAAGTGCCGTGCTATCAGAGGCTCAGTGCTGAGCGAACGCTCCCTCAGTACTGACCCTCTGACAGTGCGGCACTCCCTCAGTACTGACCCTCTGACAGTGCAGCACTCCCTCAGTACTGACCCTCTGACAGTGCGGCGCTCCCTCAGTACTGACCCTCTGACAGTGCAGCACTCCCTCAGTACTGACCCTCTGACAGTGCAGCGCTCCCTCAGTACTGACCCTCTGACAGTGCAGCGCTCCCTCAGTACTGACCCTCTGACAGTGCAGCACTCCCTCAGTACTGACCCTCTGACAGTGCAGCGCTCCCTCAGTACTGACCCTCTGACAGTGCAGCGCTCCCTCAGTACTGACCCTCTGACAGTGCGGCACTCCCTCAGTACTGACCCTCTGACAGTGCAGCACTCCCTCAGTACTGACCCTCTGACAGTGCAGCTCTCCCTCAGTACTGACCCTCTGACAGTGCGGCGCTCCCTCAGTACTGACCCTCTGCCAGTGCAGCACTGCCTCAGTACTGATCCTCTGACAGTGCATCACTCCCTCAGTACTGATCCTCTGACAGTGCGGCACTCCCTCAGTACTGTTACTCTGACAGTGCGGCACTCCCTCAGTACTGTTACTCTGACAGTGCGGCACTGCCTCAGTACTGTTACTCTGACAGTGCGGCACTCCCTCAGTACTGACGTTGACAGTGTAGCACTCCCTCAGTACTGACCCTCTGACAGTGCAACACTCCCTCAGTACTGACCCTCTGACAGTGCGGCACTCCCTCAGTACTGACCCTCTGACAGTGCGGCGCTCCCTCAGTACTGTTACTCTGACAGTGCGGCACTGCCTCAGTACTGACCCTCTGACAGTGCAGCACTCCCTCAGTACTGACCCTCTGACAGTGCAGCACTCCCTCAGTACTGACCCTGTGACAGTGCAGCACTCCCTCAGTACTGACGCTGACAGTGCGGCACTCCCTCAGTACTGACCCTCTGACAGTGCGGGACTCCCTCAGTACTGACCCTCCGACAGTGCAGCGCTCCCTCAGTACTGACCCTCTGACAGTGCAGCGCTCCCTCAGTACTGTTACTCTGACAGTGCGGCGCTCCCTCAGTACTGTTACTCTGACAGTGCAGCTCTCCCTCAATACTGACCCTGTGACAGTGCGGCACTCCCTCAGTACTGACCCTCTGACAGTGCAGCACTCCCTCAGTACTGACCCTCTGACAGTGCAGCACTCCCTCAGTACTGACCCTCTGACAGTGCAGCTCTCCCTCAATACTGACCCTGTGACAGTGCGGCACTCCCTCAGTACTGACCCTCTGACAGTGTGGCACTCCCTCAGTACTGACCCTCTGACAGTGCAGCTCTCCCTCAATACTGACCCTGTGACAGTGCGGCACTCCCTCAGTACTGACCCTCTGACAGTGCTGCGCTCCCTCAGTACAGACCCTCTGACAGTCCAGCTCTCCCTCAGTACTGACCCTCTGACAGTGCAGCGCTCCCTCAGTACAGACCCTCTGACAGTGCAGCGCTCCCTCAGTACAGACCCTCTGACAGTGCGGCACTCCCTCAGTACTGACCCTCTGACAGTGCAGCACTCCCTCAGTACAGACCCTCTGACAGTGCAGCACTCCCTCAGTACTGTACCTCTGACAGTGCAGCACTCCCTCAGTACTGACCCGCTCACAGTGCAGCACTCCCTCAGTACTGACCCTCTGACAGTGCAGCACTCCCTCAGTACTGACCCTCTGACAGTGCAGCACTCCCTCAGTACTGATCCTCTGACAGTGCAGCTCTCCCTCAGTACTGTACCTCTGACAGTGCAGCACTCCCTCAGCACTGACCCTCTGACAGTGCGGCACTCCCTCAGTACTGACCCTCTGACAGTGCGGCACTCCCTCAGTACTGACCCTCTGACAGTGCAGTCTTCTCCGGCCGTTTGTGCCTTTCCTCCGGGGACTGGGACATGTTTGCGCTCTGACGTGAAGCTGGTGGCCGTCGCTGAGTGGGATTAGCTGTGTGAGGTTGGGCCTCTCCCTGCTCTTGCGGTTTGTGGTGACAGTCTGATGTGTGACTAAGAGGAAACAGTCCGGGTCGCTATCTGATCTTTGCGTTTTGACGAGACAGTGTCCTGTCTCGCAGAAGGCTGTGACTAATTAACGCCCAGCGCTTTGAGAGCCACCTAATTGTTCATCTCTTATCACCTTGCTCTCGCACTCTGACCTCCTGTTGCTTCTCCAGGAGGAGCCCATTCTGCCCCTCCAGACTGTCGCGCCATTCAACGAGATCACGTGCAAAGATGTGCCGGTTAGGCCGATTTTCCCCCCCGAGCATCTCCAGGTTAGGTGGGGAGGGGGCTGAGGGATTGGGGCGTGGGCGCAGTGCTCTTTCGTAGGGGCGGTGCAGGCTAGATGGGCTGAATGTCCTCCTCCGCGCACTGTCGGGATTCCCCGGTCCTGGCCAATGAATCTAGGGGTTTAAAATGAAATGAGGAAATCAATCCGGCATCTATTCCGTGTGGAGAAATGCTTCCTCGTTTCCCTCCGGGAAGGACGAGGCGGGAACTCGTGTTCTCGTCCTCGAGGTGTCAAGGTCGACATTCCACGATTCTTTCTGGTTACTTTCTCTCCGCGTCGGTGACGTTTGAATGATGTGGGTGCCACTGCCTCGCCCAAGACACTTTCAGCCTCCGCCCCATCTCACTTTTCCTCTTTGAGGCCTTGTCTATTTTTGTCAGGTCGCGCGCCCAGGGCTGGGTTTTTTTTTGTGTGTGCGTGCGCGTGGAGGGCCCGAGGGGGGCGACCTGTTGGAGGTGTCTGGGATGATGAAAGGGTTCCCATAGGGTCGACGGAGTGAGGGGTTTTCCCCTTGTCGAGGTTTCACCGCGTCGATGTGTTTGAGGGGGACAGACCGGTGAGGAGCAGACGGAAATGGGGGCGATTTAGCGAGGCCAATCCACCTCCCCTGCACACCTTGTCCTGTTGTGGGGGCGAAACCCACGCAGACACTGGGAGAATGAGCAAACTCCACACGGACAGTGAGCCGGGACCGAACCTGGGACCTCGGCGACGTGAGGCTGCAGTGCTAACCAATGTGACGTCCCCAGCTGGGAGTCATTCACAACACCGATTAAAGGTTATTTTACCCATAGACCCGACCCTCCCTCTTCTTCCGCTTGTTCTCTCCTTCACTTGCGCTCTCCTCTCTCTTTCGCTCTTTCTTCTTTCGCGCGCTTTCTCTTTCGCGCGCTTTCTCTTTCGCGCGCTTTCTCTTTCACGCGCTCTCTCTTTCGCGCGCTCTCTCTGTTTCGCGCGCTCTCTCTGTTTCGCGCGCTCTCTCTGTTTCGCGCGCTCTCTCTGTTTCGCGCGCTCTCTCTGTTTCGCGCGCTCTCTCTGTTTCGCGCGCTCTCTCTGTTTCGCGCGCTCTCTCTGTTTCGCGCGCTCTCTCTGTTTCGCGCGCTCTCTCTGTTTCGCGCGCTCTCTCTGTTTCGCGCGCTCTGTCTGTTTCGCGCGCTCTCTCTGTTTCGCGCGCTCTCTCTGTTTCGCGCGCTCTCTCTGTTTCGCGCGCTCTCTCTGTTTCGCGCGCTCTCTCTGTTTCGCGCGCTCTCTCTGTTTCGCGCGCTCTCTCTCTCTTTCGCGCGCTCTCTCTCTCTTTCGCGCGCTCTCTCTCTCTTTCGCGCGCTCTCTCTCTCTTTCGCGCGCTCTCTCTCTCTTTCGCGCGCTCTCTCTCTCTTTCGCGCGCTCTCTCTCTCTTTCGCGCGCTCTCTCTCTCTTTCGCGCGCTCTCTCTCTCTTTCGCGCGCTCTCTCTCTCTTTCGCGCGCGCTCTCTCTCTTTCGCGCGCTCTCTCTCTCTTTCGCGCGCTCTCTCTCTCTTTCGCGCGCTCTCTCTCTCTTTCGCGCGCGCTCTCGGTCTTTCGCGCGCGCTCTCGGTCTTTCGCGCGCGCTCTCGGTCTTTCGCGCGCGCTCTCGGTCTTTCGCGCGCGCTCTCGGTCTTTCGCGCGCTCTCGGTCTTTCGCGCGCTCTCGGTCTTTCGCGCGCTCTCGGTCTTTCGCGCGCTCTCGGTCTTTCGCGCGCTCTCGGTCTTTCGGGCGCCCGCTCTCTCTCTCTCTTTCTCGCGCCCGCTCTCTCTCTCTCTCTTTCTCGCGCCCGCTCTCTCTCTCTCTCTTTCTCGCGCCCGCTCTCTCTCTCTCTCTTTCTCGCGCCCGCTCTCTCTCTCTCTCTTTCTCGCGCCCGCTCTCTCTCTCGCGCCTGCTCTCTCTCTCTCTCTTTCTCGCGCCCGCTCTCTCTCTCTCTCTCTTTCTCGCGCCCGCTCTCTCTCTCTCTCTTTCTCGCGCCCGCTCTCTCTCTCTCTCTTTCTCGCGCCCGCTCTCTCTCTCTCTCTTTCTCGCGCCCGCTCTCTCTCTCTCTCTCTTTCTCGCGCCCGCTCTCTCTCTCTCTCTTTCTCGCGCCCGCTCTCTCTCTCTTTCTCGCGGCCCGCTCTCTCTCTCTTTCTCGCGCCCGCTCTCTCTCTCTCTCTTTCTCGCGCACGCTCTCTCTCTCTCGCCCGCTCTCTCTCTTCTCGCGCCCGCTCTCTCTCTTTCTCGCGCCCGCTCTCTCTCTCTCTCTTTCTCGCGCCCGCTCTCTCTCTCTCTTCTCTCGCGCCCGCTCTCTCTCTCTTTCTCGCGCCCGCTCTCTCTCTCTTTCTCGCGCCCGCTCTCTCTCTCTCTCTTTCTCGCGCCCGCTCTCTCTCTCTTTCTCGCGCCCGCTCTCTCTCTCCTCTTTCTCGCGCCCGCTCTCTCTCTCTCTCTTTCTCGCGCCCGCTCTCTCTCTCGTCTCTTTCTCGCGCCCGCTCTCTCTCTCTTTCTCGCGCCCGCTCTCTCTTTCTCGCGCCCGCTCTCTCTCTTTCTCGCGCCCGCTCTCTCTCTCTCTCTTTCTCGCGCACGCTCTCTCTCTCTCTCTCGCCCGCTCTCTCTCTTTCTCGCGCCCGCTCTCTCTCTTTCTCGCGCCCGCTCTCTCTCTCTCTCTTTCTCGCGCCCGCTCTCTCTCTCTTTCTCGCGCCCGCTCTCTCTCTCTTTCTCGCGCCCGCTCTCTCTCTCTCTCTTTCTCGCGCCCGCTCTCTCTCTCTTTCTCGCGCCCGCTCTCTCTCTCTCTCTTTCTCGCGCCCGCTCTCTCTCTCTCTCTTTCTCGCGCCCGCTCTCTCTCTCTCTCTTTCTCGCGCCCGCTCTCTCTCTCTCTCTTTCTCGCGCCCGCTCTCTCTCTCGCGCCTGCTCTCTCTCTCTCTCTTTCTCGCGCCCGCTCTCTCTCTCTCTCTCTTTCTCGCGCCCGCTCTCTCTCTCTCTCTTTCTCGCGCCCGCTCTCTCTCTCTCTCTTTCTCGCGCCCGCTCTCTCTCTCTCTCTTTCTCGCGCCCGCTCTCTCTCTCTCTCTTTCTCGCGCCCGCTCTCTCTCTCTCTCTTTCTCGCGCCCCGCTCTCTCTCTCTTTCTCGCGCCCGCTCTCTCTCTCTTTCGGCCGTCTCTCTCTCGCCCCCGCTCTCTCTCTTTCTCGCGCCCGCTCTCTCTCTTTCTCGCGCCCGCGCTCTTCCGCCTCTCTCTCTCTCTCTCTTTCTCGCGCCCGCTCTCTCTCTCTCTTTCTCGCGCCCGCTCTCTCTCTCTTCTCGCGCCCGCTCTCTCTCTCTTTCTCGCGCCCGCTCTCTCTCTCTCTCTTCTCTCGCGCCCGCTCTCTCTCTCTTTCTCGCGCCCGCTCTCTCTCTCTCTTTCTCGCGCCCGCTCTCTCTCTCTCTCTTTCTCGCGCCCGCTCTCTCTCTCTCTCTTTCTCGCGCCCGCTCTCTCTCTCTTTCTCGCGCCCGCTCTCTCTTTCTCGCGCCCGCTCTCTCTCTTTCTCGCGCCCGCTCTCTCTCTCTCTCTTTCTCGCGCACGCTCTCTCTCTCTCTCTCGCCCGCTCTCTCTCTTTCTCGCGCCCGCTCTCTCTCTTTCTCGCGCCCGCTCTCTCTCTCTCTCTCTTTCTCGCGCCCGCTCTCTCTCTCTTTCTCGCGCCCGCTCTCTCTCTCTTTCTCGCGCCCGCTCTCTCTCTCTCTCTTTCTCGCGCCCGCTCTCTCTCTCTTTCTCGCGCCCGCTCTCTCTCTCTCTTTCTCGCGCCCGCTCTCTCTCTCTCTCTTTTCTCTCGCGCCCGCTCTCTCTCTCTCTTTCTCGCGCCGCTCTCTCTCTCTCTTCTCCTCTCTCTCTCTCTCGCCCGCTCTCTCTCTCTCTCTTCTCGCGCCCGCTCTCTCTCTCTCTCTCGCCCGCTCTCTCTCTCTCTCTCGCCCGCTCTCTCTCTCTCTTTCTCGCGCCCGCTCTCTCTCTTTCTCGCGCCCACTCTCTCTCTCTTTCTCGCGCCCGCTCTCTCTCTCTTTCTCGCGCCCGCTCTCTCTCTCTCTCTTTCTCGCGCCCGCTCTCTCTCTCTCTCTTTCTCGCCCCGCTCTCTCTCTCTTTCTCGCGCCCGCTCTCTCTCTCTCTCTTCTCGCGCCCGCTCTCTCTCTCTTTTCGCGCCGGCGCGCTCTCTCTCTCTCTTCTCGCGCCCGCGCTCTCTCTCTCTCTTTCTCGCGCCCGCGCTCTCTCTCTCTCTCTCTCGCCCACGCGCTCTCTCTCTCTCTCTCGCCCGCGCTCTCTCTCTCGCCCGCGCTCTCTCTCTCTCTCTCTCGCCGCGCTCTCTCTCTCTCTCTCTCTCGCCCGCGCGCTCTCTCTCTCTCTCTCGCCCCGCGTGCTCTCTCTCTCTCGCCCGCGCTCTCTCTCTCTCTCTCTCGTCCCGCGCTCTCTCTCTCTCTCTCTCGTCCGCGCTCTCTCTCTCTCTCTCTCGCCGCGCTCTCTCTCTCTCTCTCTCGCCCGCGCTCTCTCTCTCTCTCGCCCGCGCGCTCTCTCTCTCTCTCTCTCGCCCGCGCTCTCTCTCTCGCCCGCGCTCTCTCTCTCTCTCTCTCTCGCCCGCGCTCTCTCTCTCTCTCTCTCGCCCGCGCTCTCTCTCTCTCTCGCCCGCGCTCTCTCTCTCTCTCGCCCGCGCTCTCTCTCTCTCTCTCTCGCCCGCGCTCTCTCTCTCTCTCGCCCGCGCTCTCTCTCTCTCTCGCCCGCGCTCTCTCTCTCTCTCGCCGCGCTCTCTCTCTCTCTCGCCCGCGCTCTCTCTCTCTCGCCCGCGCTCTCTCTCTCTCTCTCTCGCCCGCGCTCTCTCTCTCTCTCGCCCGCGCTCTCTCTCTCTCTCTCTCGCCCGCGCTCTCTCTCTCTCTCTCTCGCCGCCGCTCTCTCTCTCTCTCTCTCTCGCCCGCGCTCTTTCTCTCTCTCTCTCGCCCGCGCTCTCTCTCTCTCTCTCTCGCCCGCGCTCTCTCTCTCTCTCTCTCTCGCCCGCGCTCTCTCTCTCTCTCGCCCGCGCTCTCTCTCTCTCTCGCCCGCGCTCTCTCTCTCTCTCTCGCCCGCGCTCTCTCTCTCTCTCGCCCGCGCTCTCTCTCTCTCTCGCCCGCGCTCTCTCTCTCTCTCGCCCGCGCTCTCTCTCTCTCTCGCCCGCGCTCTCTCTCTCTCTCGCCCGCGCTCTCTCTCTCTCTCGCCCGCGCTCTCTCTCTCTCGCCCGCGCTCTCTCTCTCTCTCGCCCGCGCTCTCTCTCTCTCTCGCCCGCGCTCTCTCTCTCTCTCGCCCGCGCTCTCTCTCTCTCTCGCCCGCAGCTCTCTCTCTCTCTCGCCCGCGCTCTCTCTCTCTCTCGCCCGCGCTCTCTCTCTCTCTCGCCCGCGCTCTCTCTCTCTCTCTCTCTCTCTCTCTCGTCCGCTCGCTCTCTCTTCTCTCTCTCTCGCCCGCGCTCTCTCTCTCTCTCTCTCGCCCGCGCTCTCTCTCTCTCTCTC